>NC_056745.1:1197058917-1197086417 GCF_019279795.1 Protopterus annectens
GGTCTTGCTTCTCAGTTTAAAGTGAGTACTTCAACTAGACTTAGAAAAGTACACATATTTTGACACAAGTTTCTCACTCAGTTATAGTAAAAAGCTAAATGAACTGCGAATAAACCCCTGTGACACATGCTAGATTGCCAACTGGTTCACAGATAGGACATTACTTCTTCAAGAAGAACAGTCACTAGTAGAGTCCCCAGGGTTCTGTGACGGGACCTCTCCTGTTTGGCATCTACTTTTCTGAAGTAAAAGCTGATGCCAAAGGGCTCTGGCTGACTAAGTTTGTAGATGACTGCAAGCTAGGAGCAGTCACTGAATCCCCAAATGACTTAGCCATCCTGCAGAAATGTTTGTCCCAAATAAATAACTGGTGCCAAAATCATGGACTGAAACCAAATGCCAAATAATTCATTATTGTATCCTCTGGAAAGTCATCTACCCCAGGCAACTACTACACTGACAATACACCTCTAAGACTTGAACCAGTTGTTTGAGATTTGGGAACTTATGTGTGCAATGGCCTCTCTACCCCGGGCCAGTAATCAAGGAGGCTCAATCCTCACCACTGACACTGGTAAGAGGAGATCACTAAAACAAGAATGGATTTACACAGTATTTCAAATGAAGCTCTCTGCATCAAGCA
This sequence comes from Protopterus annectens, assembly GCF_019279795.1. Classification (NCBI taxonomy): domain Eukaryota; kingdom Metazoa; phylum Chordata; order Ceratodontiformes; family Protopteridae; genus Protopterus; species Protopterus annectens. The sequence continues at coordinate 1,197,059,561 of NC_056745.1, forward strand.
CAATTTCCCACAAGAGCACACAGGTAACACACTCCACTGGGACTGGATTCTCTGTCTCTCTAGATCCCAAACAAGACTCACTTTGGAGCACTGTGTCCCAATTCCAAGTATCTGACACAGACACTTGAATATCTGATTTTTCACACACACACACACACACACACACACACACACATACACACACACACACACACACACACACACACACACACACACATGCATATACCTGGGAAAGGCTGACACAGATTCACCAGCTGTGTCCCCTGTTTTCAGACTACAAGGTAGATTGCTGCCACCACCCAAATCCTCTAAGGCTCTTAGAAATGGTAACCAACTTTATACTGTATCAAATTAGTACTGATATAAATGGTAGATTGTGTCAGAAACAGTAAGGCTTATCGGAGTGGCCACAGTATCATTAAAATAAGCATAAGTATTCTAAAGATGTTAAAAGTATTCTCTAAAAGACCAGCAACAATGAAAAGGTATAAAAATATTTAATAATGGATAATAAAATAGAGAACAAGAGAATACTTAATATTTAGTTGCAATAAACAACAGAATGTCAGTCACAGGAAATATAAAAATAACACAGTTAGATAGAATTTCACAGATGCAGAAAAAAATAATACTAAACTAATCTCCACAGTATTATTCCTAACTGAACTAAAAAGAAACTGTCCCTAGTTAACACATTTAGTATCGTAAGGCAAGATCTACTGTTGAGATGCTCACTTCCACAAGGCAAGATGAGATACTACACATTGCCAGAAATAACTAACATCAACTTAACAATTGAACTGTGATAACTGACATAGATTTTTTATATCAGGTTACAAAGAAAAACAAAAACAAACAACAAACTGCTGCTGCCAGAGTTCCATCTTTCAGCTGGTTAAAGAATGACATCACATCTAGTTACCTGACCCTGACACTATACACATTCAGAAGTCTTTTAGGGTTCTATTGCAGCATTTTTAACATTTTTAACATAAGTAACTTCTACAAATGCATTTTCAGTACAAGCAACTGTACAAATCAATGTGACAGTCAAATGACACAGGACTATTTGCAAAACTTCAGCCAGCCATGCTGACATATGCTCTACATGCATTGTCTTACTTCTCCTGGTACAGCTGGCAATACCTTATAATGTCACATCATGGACAGTGACCTAATTTTTTACCAACGTGTCCATTGTTATAAGGAAGTCCTTGTATACTGCACAGCTTATAAACAAAGGGATTGAGTCTCACTCTAGGAATCTCATTGTCCCCCTTTACTCAGCCCACATTGTTCTCCAAAACTAGACTATTTAAAGGACTTGGATCCATTACCATTTTCACAGGTGTGTATGTGTTTACTGACTGCATGTAGTATGAAAATAACATGAATACATTGAAAATAAAATAGTTATTCCTGACGGCTGCATCTGAAATGGTGTAATAAAAATGCTAGCTTAGGTTTTTGAGACAGGATGTCATAAAGTTTCCAAAATTAAGACTGTAGACTTGAGCATTACTTGCTGTAGATCTCACAGATGCAATCATAATTTATGACTTGTCAAAGGAGCTTGTGTGCTCTACTGGGAATACCCAGCTGCAAAAAAAAAAAAAAAAAGTGTGGAAATAAAAACATATTCTAAAGTATGTTCTGAAGACTTCAACAGCATGATCATTTAGTACACTACAGATGGATTGAATATCATGCCCCCTTTGGCATGTATCTGTCCAGACACATGCAACGACTTGAGCATCCACAGAGATACCTTACTAAAAGGATGCAACACCTAAAGAACATGTCCTACATGGACTGACGTAAAGCCCTGTCACTATACTCGGTATCCTTCAGACTGCTAAGACATGACCAGTGTCTGGCATACAACCATCCTCCGACCCATTACTGATTGACTTAATACACATCAGAAAATCCAATGGCATCAAAAATACATGATCTAGGGGTGTTTGGGCGCTAGGCAGTGTGACATTTCTATGTGGGATATTTGGCTGGGGACACACGGCTGAAGCAGCATTAAGCTGCAGAGAAATATAGGTGTTGCAAATTCCCTGTAGGTAAAGAGAAGAATATGGTACCATGCCCACAACTTCAATAACAAAATGCACAGGGGTAAAATAATGTCCTTGGCCCCCAAGACAACATGCGGCAGCAGGCAATATGGTAGGCATCAGCAGCAGGCTGGCTGGTAGGCATGTCAGTGGCAGTAAAAATGCAGTGCACAATAGGCAGTGCCTTTATAATTGGTGTATGTGGATCACTAACACTTTCACACAGTGTCTAGGGAACATTACCTAAAAAGGCATGCTGGAGAATAAATGTGACTACAGTAGCATGCAAGACTTCCTCCAGACTATAGCATACTTCTACATGTTGTAGTTTCATAAGCATGTACTGTACACTGAGCACAACACTCATTATTTCTTCTGCCTCCATGCGCTTGATTATTAAAGCTGTGGGCATGGCAGTGTGTGCTTTTCTTTGCTTACAGGGAATTCACAAAAAGCCATATTTCTCTGCAGCTGAATGTCACTTCAGCCATGTGTCCCCAACCAAATGTACCTCATGGAAATGACTCGCTGCCTAGGTGCCTGAACCCGCAATGTTCGTATGTATGCAGGTATATGGGGGCACATGTCATCCTTACAGTGACTACACTTATCTGCTTGAAGAATCTGCACCCAAAATAGATAGTTATTCATAAGCACTAACTCCATGCATCCCAGAACTAACTTCACCTCCTGTTGGTTTAGGAATTCACATTTAAAGAACCCTTCTTCAAACCATTTTAACCCTTATTCATTGGAAATAATGGAAAAAAGGTCAACTATATTGATGGTTACACAAAACAAATCTCTATATAAAGCTGGGATTAAACTTCTTAAAAAAGTCTGGTAATAATGTAGGTGACCTTTGTACAGGCTATAAGTTGTAGACTTTAAGGCACATTTTCCTAACAGAGGTATAAAGCAGATAACTTGTCCACAACTGACTTGTATAGCTTACCAGTCTCAGGACAAGAAGGTGCTGGTTATTGTCCTCCTCAGTTTTCTGCCCATCTGAGGGCAGTCTGTGCTCTAGGTGGATAATCTGTATCTTTGACAGTTTGGGTTGTATTTAGCTAGCTGACAGAGTGATTTTTGTGGAGAAAAAGATTCAGTGAAAACTGACTCTATAGTCTTTTACTATGTTTGAGTTTTTATTAGTCCAGTAGCTAAATTACTACAAGTAGAAACAGTGAACATATTGCTTTCTTAAGACTCTAAGTGTGCTACATTTCCCTATTCAAAGATGTCCTCATTCAAACAAAAATGTCAATAAACTGTTTAAGATTAATGAGATGCTAGAAGGAAATACGAAAACGTTCACAGAAAGTCAAACTGGAATATAGAAAAGCTATAAAAATCAGATGCAAGAAGTAACAGAAAACATGATATTTAAATAATTTTTTATATGTGGCACTCTGACTATTTGATTAAAGGGAAGGAAAATTAATTTTTGAAAAAAATGTGATATCTGGGTGGCACTGCACCTTATTATACCACAGTATAAAATGCATATACTTATGTGTCCATCAATATGTATTCAGGTACAGATTTACAATATAAAATATTTTTATAAAGTGATTATGTTATCACTTCTTGGTGAGTATGCCTCTCATATGCTATTATTATGTCCTGTAAAATGTATGTAAAAAGTTTCACTTACAAATGTTTGTTAACCTCCACAATTAGTATTGTGAAATATAATAATAATAGTACACTGATGCTTCATTCCATCCACAACTCTGTTTTCCCATTTTTGCACATGGGGTTGGGGTATCACTTCAACAATGACAATCATCTAGAGCCAAGGTTTACACTGCTGGGTGGCTGGCCCTGCCACTGTAGTTCATCTACACCACACACTCACACCTATGTCCAATTTATGATGCCCAGTCCACCTACTGCATGTCTTTGGAATGTGGGAGGAAACCAGAGCTCCCAGTGGAAACTCACGTGACCATGGGGAGTACATGCAGACTCTGTTTAGAAGGCACCCAGGCTGAGAATCAAACCAGGGAACCCCTTGCTGTGAGGAGAAAAATGCTATCCACTGTGCCACATTGCTATTCTTGTGTAGGAAAGATAACATTCTTACAAATGTCTAAAAATGTAAAAGAAACTGGGACCATCATGATGCCGTTACTTGAGCACCCTGTTATTGGCATTCTTTCAGAGGACAGTACCACATGACACCATGCTGGCAAGTGCAATTATAAAACAGACTGCATCCATGAAAGTCTGTATACGCAATCAAGCTATACTGTCAAAAAAAGTCTTGTAAACATATTTACAATACAGAAGAAGGAAAATGCTTCATGTTTATTCATAATTAACAAGAATTCTCAGTGGGGTTACAGCTTTTTGTACTTTTAGACACTTACTTTCCTCTAAGTAACATATATGCATTTGTAGCTAAGAAACGTGTTTCCTCTGCTTCCTTATAATGTTTTGTATGGTACTTTATGAAATTTGTAAACTATTCCTTAGTGTAATTTATTTCTTTAAGCAATGGTTAGAACAATACAGTTTATATGTATTATGGTGAAATATCAATGCATTTTAATATAAACATATCTATTAAGCAGTCATGTGAAATTGCAGTACAAAAATATATACAGCTGGTGTAAGTGAAAAATACAATTCTACTAGCTGGGTTCATCAAAGAAAATGTAACCTGAAAGTAAAATATGGACCTCACAGAAAATAAGATTCAATATATTTTTACTTATATTACCAGCCTCAGTAAGAAGCTGAGATCCCTCATAAAATCCTCCAAAGCTAGTTATGAAAATAAAATTGCCAAAGATTTCAAAGACAACCACAAGGCATTCTATAGCTATGTCAAGAATCTAAATGGCAATGCTCAGATCTGCTCTGAGCTACAACAGAATGGCATTAAATATACTGAACCCAAGGACATTGCCAATATCCTGGCAAATCGATTTAGTACCAACTTCACCCCCCTCTCACCCCCTAAAGGGCCCATCACAATACAAAAAGACTGCCAAATTCCAGTAATCACGGCCACACAGGTAAAAACCGCACTCTCCACAGCTAAGAATACAGCATCCATGGGACCAGATGACATCCCGGGCTGTGTACTATATGAACTACAAAATGAACTGGCACCTCACCTAAGTGTCATGTTTAATCATAGCCTCACCTCAGGCTTCGTGCCCACTGAGTGGTGCACAGCTAGTTATCCCACTCCACAAGGGGGGATCCACCTTAGATCCTGGAAACTACCGTCCCATCAGTCTGATGAGCCTGATCTGCAAGGCCATGGAACGTATTATCATGGAACTTATAAACAAAGACATTGGCAACCTTCAAACACTGGACCTCACCCAGTTTGGGTTCGTGAAGGGTCGATCATGTCTTCTGAACCTGATTGACTTCTTCAAATCAGTCTCCAGAGCCGTGGACAAGGATAAGGCAGTCCACACAGCATATCTGGACCTCACCAAGACCTTCGACACCATCCCCCACTCTGGAATCATAGATAAACTTACTAAGCTGGGCATAAATCCCTATGTCACTCGATGGGTTGCCAACTGGCTTACTGACAGAACCCACACTGTAAAAGTAGCCGACTCCAAATCCAGCTCCGGACAAGTGACAAGTGTAGTACCTCAGCTTCAGTCCTGGGACCGCTCTTGTTTGGCATCTACTTCTCTGAAGTACAGGCCAACACTGAGGGACTCTGGCTAACAAAGTTCGCAGATGACTGCAAACTAGGAGCCATTATTGAATCCTCAAATGATGTGGATATTCTACAAAAGGGCCTTATAGAAACAGATGCTTGGTGCCAGAGTTATGGGCTCAAGCTCAATGCCAAGAAGTGTATAATTATCCCCTTTGGGGAAAATCATGTACCCATGAATTACCACATAAGTGGCAGTACACTAAGCACCGAAAGTGTGATAAGAGACTTAGGAACACAGGTGGACAGTGGTCTCACCTTCGATAACCACATTGCCACAACAGTCAGGAAATCCTTCTATGTGGCACACCTCATCACTAAGGGCTTTTCATCCAGAAAAAAGGAGGTCATTGTCCCACTGTACTCTTCCCTCATTAGACCCATCATAGAGTACAATGCCCCATTTGATATGCACCTCACAAGACATCTGCAACAACTGGAAAGGCTGCAGAAACACCTCACTAAATAATCATAGGCCTAAAGCAGATGCCCTATGCTGACCAACTAAAAAAACTCCAGCTATACTCTGTTGCATATCGTCTACTCAGATGTGATCTCTGCTTAACATACAAGGCCATGTCAAACCCAGAGCTGTTGGACATGCTACACTTAAAGAAATCCCAATCCATCAGAGCCACACGCTCCAGGGACCTAAACCTTGTCATCACAATGAACAAAACATGCTGGAGGGATAGGTTCCTGACCCAGAGACTCCCCATACTCTAGAATAGACTGCCCATACATGTCAAGCAGAGCGCCTCCTTGGCCCTCTTCAAAGGGAACCTTGACGACTGGATGGCAGATAGGAAATCTACCCCGGGGATCACATCAGTCACCCTGCTAGACAGGGGTCCAGGGAAGTAAATATTCTGGGAAGAAATAGCTAGGGAATTGTTATGGCTAGGCTTGTATAGGCCCTAGGGCCGATGGCCTAGTACCAACCTATGAACCTATGAAATTTGCCATTGTAAGTGTGTAAAAGGAAGCCTCATGAAAATATATAATCTGTCATTAAGGACTATCCTCAGTAGAACTACTTTAGAAGTCAATCATAGCGGAATACCTATTAAAAAGACATACGGTATCTTTTAAGAAATCATGATTATCCAGTGGACAGTGCTATCAAAGATTTGCTAACATAAATATTCTAACATATACTAATTAAATGATGTACTTCATTAACTCAAAAAACAACTGCTCAAGCTTTACCAACTCACTGCCAATTGCTCAAATCACTGTAATATGTGCTATCTGACTTTAAAAAAATGTTTTTTCCAGGATGGCAAATCCCCATATGCTCCACCCCAACATAAGAGCTCTGTCCCGAAACCCATGGACTATAAATATATTGCTACTACATTTGCACAAACACAGAGATATTATATTTATAGCCACAATCTGTGTATTCAAGTGCCTTGCACTGAAATCACAAACAAGAATTATGCTACAAAGAACTTGGCTGCTAGCAGTTTAACAGTGAGTAAGTAAAATACAATTCCTTTATAAAGTAAGGAAAAACAGAATTAGGTCTAGTTGGAAGCTGGATGTTACATATTTAAGCTAGAGCCATTCTTTGGACTGTCTCGGAAAACAAACAATAAACATAAGATGTTGCATGTCATGTAACCACGTACAAGATCAGTGAAATTTTATTAAAGATTCCTTCAAAAAGAATTTATCACAGCTGTGCATGCCTCTCAATTCTCCAGATTTTTGCAGAATGTCCAGATTTTTGCCTCATATTTGTGTTGTATACCTCATAAAATTTTTGATTTTCTGGCAAATCACTGAGGACTGAAGTAATTAAATAATGACATACATTTCAGACTTCATGTCCTTCAGAAAATGTATGCTAACAGAAATCCTGTCACTCTATCAACTTTCTAAGTTTATAATAGTAGTGTTTAAAATCTGTCTCTATTTTTGGCCCTTTGTCCCCCCACTATTTAGGCTTTTTCCAGAGGTTGAGAGTTATGCAGCTGTGCTATCTTAGGTAATACTGTAGAAAATGTAAAGCACAATTTACTGACATTAATACAGCTCCAGTGACTTATGGTGTTTGCAATGAAAGTTTATACCCATTTACAAAACAAAACAATCTATAATGTAAATAAAACAGGTTGTAGTTCACTTTGGAAGATACACTGCACATAAGCTTGCTTATGCTAGCTATAAAACACTGTTTAGTTCATACAGTCAGGGTCTTACACAAACATATTATGTTTGGCGCCATTTAATGTTGGACAAATAGTGTGTGTGTGTGTGCGTGTGTGCATGTGTGTGTGTGTGTGTGTGTGTGTGTGTGTGTGTGTGTGTGTGTGTGTGTGTGTGTGTGTGTGTGTGTGTATGCATGTGTGTGTGTGTGTGTGTGTGTGTGTGTGTGTGTATGTGTGTGTGTGTGTGTGTGTGTGTGTGTGTGTGTGTGTGTGTGTGTATGTGTGTGTGTATATGCGTGTGTATATGCGTGTGTGTGCGTGTGTGTGCGTGTGTGTGTGTGTGTGTGTGTGTGTGTGTGTGTGTGTGTGTGTGTGTGTGTGTGTATGTGTAGTATGGAGGAACAACCGCAGCAGGGCTAGCTACCCAGTGTGAACTTTGGCTGTAGATGTTTGTCACTGTCGAAGTGATACCCCGACCCCATGTGCAAAAATGGGAAAACTCAGTTGTGGATGGATAGATGGATGGTGTGATGTTCACTTCCTGAATTATATTCTGCACTTAGTTCACTTAATAAAAATCAAACTGTAAAGTATAACTATAAAATATGTGCTACAAAATAATCAAATAGAAACTAGTAGGTAGTCCACAGCTGAGTTAAAAATGGAAAATCATTTATTGAAACACACAAACAGGTGATCCTAGGTGAGTATAACGAAAAGCATCAAAAACATTCCTTGAATAAACTGAGTTTGTTTGCGGAGTAGTTATAGAGGGTGGTTCTGTCAAGAGCAATAAAAACATTGAAATCATTCCTTTAGCCAAGTCATCCTTCTCCCTTAACACCATATAATCAGAGACTGTGCTAAATAAAACTAAATCTACAAAGCTCAAATTACAATCTCATATGTATAAGCTAACCAACTAATCATAACTTTAATTAAGAAACCAAACTAACTAAAATAATGACTGACTGACTAACAAAAAGATCTACCACTAGATATCTACCAGAATAAATATTAATAATTATACAACTTTTGTCTTTGTATTAGTGAAGTACCTCACACTCAGTTATGTGCAGAAGTGTGAGGTACTTCACTAATACAAGGCCCAACTTTTAACAAAGATTGCTTTCATACCAAATAAATACTTCATCAGTTTTGAGTGTCAAAAACAAATCATAATATGAATGAACATGTGTATAGATATACAACTAAAAACCTAAGTATGATGATAAAACATAAAATAATTCCTAAGCTGGAAATACAGTGATAAATGTTAAAAATAAAGCACTAAGGCCATGGGGATCTTTTAAAGTGTGGCATCTAACTAAGAAAACAATTAGTCTGAGAGTGTAAGACTGCCCTCAAGAGTAAAACAATGAATGATAATTTTTCTATGAGAAGTAAAATTGTTTTCCTCTTAATAAATAAAGTAAGCTTTGTGAAAGGATAGCACGTGCAGAAAATAAAACTGGATCTTTGTTTTGCTTTCTTTTAAACTAGGTCTAGAACAGGTATTTCTCTTTATTTAATCAACCCAGCGTTATTAATAACAGTAATAGAACACACCCACAGTTAGTACAGTGTCTCCTGTCTACATTTAATGTTATACTGTGGCTACACAATACATAAAACATTTATTATGTATCATGTGGCAAAGGTTAAAAAACATATTGTGCAACATTTGTTGATACATTATGTGTGGACTGGTTTATCTTGGTTGAAAGCACTGTTCATCGCATCTATGCAGAACCAGACTACAAACAGAATGCGCATTCTGGCTTGGTTCATAAGTTCAACCAGTTTTCCAAAAGAAACAGCACACTTCTCTGTCATACTTATTACTACATGCATTAACGTGTGAAAACAATATGCCCATAAAAAGAAATGCTGGATCCATATTCTGCAGTACTCTGGATTTGGCATAATATTACGTCATCTAAGTACAAAAAAGAAAAGAAAAAGAAAATGCTCAAAACCAGGCCCCCTTCCAAATATAATGCATCTCAGCTATACTGACTTAGAAACATCACATGACAGGGACAACTTACTGACAATAGAATGCGCTATCTCAAACCAGGTTTTTTTGTTTTTTTTGTATACCTTCCACCATCATGACCTTGGTCAGCCTCAGTAAGAAGCTGAGATCCCTTATAAGATCCTCCAAAGCTAGCTACAAAAACAAAATTGCCACTAAATCCAAGGACAACCACAAAGCATTCTATAGCTATGTCAAGAATCTAGATGGCAACACCCAGATGTGCTCTGAGTTACAGCACAAAGGCACGAAAATTACAGAACCAACTGATATTGCCAACATCCTGGCAGATAGGTTCAGTGCTAACTTTACCCCCCTCTCACCCCCTAAAGGGCCCATATTTATACAGGAAGAATGCAGAGTCCCTGTAATCACAACTACACAGGTAAAAGCTGCACTCTCTAAAGCCAAAAACACAGCATCCATGGGACCCAACAACATCCCAGGCTGCGTTTTATACAAACGTCAGAACGAACTGGCTCCCCACTTAAGCACCATGTTCAATAATAGCCTCGCATCAGGCTTTGTGTCCACTGAATGGCACACAGCAACAGTTATCCCACTCCACAAAGGGGGAGCCAACACTGATCCTGGGAACTATCGACCAATTAGCCTAACAAGCCTGATCTGCAAGGCCATGGAACATATCATCATGGAACTCATAAACAAAGACATTGGTAACCTCCAAACTCTGGATCCCACCCAGTTTGGGTTTGTGAAAGGCAGATTATGCCTCCTGAACCTGATCGACTTCTTTGAGGCAGTCACCAAAGCCATGGATGAGGATAAGGTGGTTCACACAGCCTATCTTGACCTCGCCAAGGCTTTCAACACCATCCCCCATTCTGGAATTATAGCTAAACTCACTAAATTAGGTATAAATCCCTATGTCACAAGATGGGTTGCCAATTGGCTCACTGACAGAACCCACACTGTAAAAGTTGCAGACTCCAAATCTGACCTCAAAGCAGTGACAAGTGGAGTACCACAGGGTTCTGTCCTGGGACCTCTCCTGTTTGGTATCTACTTCTCTGAAGTACAGACTAACACAGAAGACCTCTGGCTAATGAAGTGTGCAGATGACTGCAAACTAGGAGCCATAGTCAAGTCCCCAAATGATGTGGACATCCTACCGAAAGTCCTCACTGAGACAGATGCCTGGTGTCAGAGCCATGGCCTCAAGCTCAATGCCAAAAAGTGCAGTGTGTTATCCCCTTTGGTAAAAACTCTGTACCCATGAACTACCACATAGGCAGCAATCTACTTAACACCGAATGCGTGATAAGAGACCTTGGGACCCAGGTGGGCAGTAGTCTCTCCTTTGATAGTCACATTGCCACAGTAGTCAGGAAGTCCTTCTACGTGGCACACCTCATCATAAAAGGGTTCTCATCCAGGGAAAAAAGAGGTCATTGTTCCCCTCTACTCGTCACTCATTAGACCCATTATAGAGTACAACACCCCTTTTGGAATGTACCTAACAAGACATCTGCAGCAGCTGGAAAGGCCACAGAAGTACCTCACAAAGAGGATTACTGGCCTCAAACAAATGCCCTACACTGATCGCCTTAAAAAACTCCAGCTTTACTCTGTAGCATATCGCCTACTCCGAGGTGATCTCTGCCTAATATATAAAGCTATGTCAAACCCAGAGCTGTTGAACATGCTACACCTAAAGAAATCCCAATCCCTCCGAGCTACACGCTCTAGGGACCTAAACCTTGTCACCACAATAAACATGAGATGCTGGAGGGATAGATTCCTGTCCCAGAGACTTCCTATACTCTGGAACAAGCTACCCATCTATGTCAAGCAAAGTTTTTCATTAGCACTCTTCAAGAAAAATCTTGATGAGTGGATGGGAAATAGGAAATACACCCCGGAATCACTTCTGTGTCTCTGCTGGGCAGTGGCACAGGAAAATAACTTTCTTGGGTGGTGTAAGCTATGGAACCTTGCTGGCTAGGCTTACATAGGCCCTTGGGCCAATAGCCTAGTACCTACCTATGAACCTATGAACCTATGCAGAAAATTAGAAACCTTTATAAATGCATTTTTAACTGGTAAAATGATATACAGATAACTGTTGCTGTCTAGGCACTACTTTGATTGGACATGATTTTTTAACAATTTCACTGTTTTTGCCTTCTAACCATGCTACTTATGTATATATTTATTTACTTACATCTTTGGCACATATCAGCTTTTTAAGCAATTTTAGACAACTTTGAAAAGAATGTTTGTATGCATTTCATTAATTCCTTCTTAGAGTGCTTGTACTGATTATCAGAGTGTATTGATAAATGTCCACATCTATTCTTAGTGATCTCTCTTCTCATAACATTATTAACAGTCTAAATGCAAGTGCCTTGGTCTTGAGAATATAAGTAAATCAATAGTATTTAAAAAGTCATGTCTACCAATCTGATGCAGTGGGCTGAGGCAATTAGCTCTTAAACAGCTTCATCTTGATATCTTAGTATTGATTTCTTCAATCACTGTTTACCTACTGTGTAAGTGTGCAACTCTGAGCATGTCTCTTAGCAAGACAGTGCTCTCAGGTTGTCCCAGAAAAAAAGACAGTTGCTATTAGTGGGTTTACCTGGTTAACAATACAGAAAAGCTCCTTGCATGCACCTTAATAATCAAACCACAACATAATAGTAACATCTACATAACTGTATTTTTTGCAAATCACTGATTTAAAATTTACCTAAAACACGTATGGGTTAATTTTGTTTAGGGTCCTGTTATTTCTAATACTGTGGTGTTCCCTCATGAAAAAAGCTAATACATGTGTCCTGCTATCAAAATAAGTAAATAGTGGCTGAACACAAAACCTTGCAAAAAAGCTTGCCAACACTAGTATACAGCACCATCAATGCTCTGACCTTAATGACTGAATATAGGACAAGCTAAGGTGCTGGTGATGGTGATGGAAAAGTAGAACCTTAGAAATACGAGAAAGAAAATGTTTTGGGTTATAATGGGACAGATTCCAGAAGATTTGCTCTCAGTGTAAGTCTGCCCTAATTCTGAAAGACCTGCTCTCAGTGTAAGTGACTTCCTTCGGTGTAAAGGTCTATATATAAACAGGCTTACTAGAGTGACCAGATGCAAAAGCACCTGCTCTCAGTGATCACTTGCACTGACAGCAATTCTTTTGGAATCAGGACTATTACCTTAAAATGAAAACATGGAAATCATTTATTTTTATTTATGAACAGGCTACCAGTTCATGTGGAACAGAGCACCTCGATGACACTGTTCATGAGGAACCTGGATGAGTGGATGGGGCACCGTAAATTCTTACCATGGATAGTGCCCACAATCCTCTTGGACATGGGCAATCATCACTAAATGCAGTCTTGGGTATTGACTAGTACCTCTATGGTATTACATTGGGTTGAAACAGCTAGGCTTAAAATGACCTCTGGGTCGATAGCCTAGTAATCTCTTATGATCCTATGATTTATATTATGGATTCAAAAAATTACATCAGAAATTTGATGTGTTAATACTAAAAAGAGTAAAGTTATAAGTTAAATGTGATTAATGTAGTTTTACAACACTGACAGTTTTCAGTATTTCATCCAAAGGTTCACAACATATACATTCCTTCATAAATTCTTGTGACTGCATTGTTTCATAAAGTCAAGCCAAATACCCTTTCTTGATGCAACAAAAGGTGGTTCTTGTTACTATTATCAAATCATACTGTAGCACTGTAAGTGAACCTTGGCTATTTAACAGTGTGTTCTGCTCTTTGCTTTTCCATTTAGGAGCTGCTGGCAGGGATTAAAAAAATAGATGCAAGAAAACTATAGAAATTCGGGAAAAGCTTGGTGCAGTAACAACAGTAGTTTTGAAGTCACTGCCTACATGGAACTTATCTCATATTTTTGTGCTCCCTCATATCATAAATATCACATCTGGATTTGGATCCTATTATTTAACATGCAAAAATCTAAAAATAGTGCCTTGATCTCCCCTAGTCAAGTACACTAAACAGTGCTTACTATAATGTGGCAATCATTTTTTATGCCTACCCACCCTATCAGTGTAAGTTCAGTTATAGCCATTTTTAGACAAAGAGAATCAGTTTATCAAATGTGAATCCAGAGTAGCAAGCATAAACATAGCTTGCATAGAATATCACAAAGAAGAAACTGAAACTCAGACCTAGATTTCCCAGGATGAAACTTTGCCCTGTGTTATTATTATTATTATTATTATTATTATTATTATTATTACTATTATTATTATTATTATTATTATTACTATTATCATCATTATTATTGATCAGAAAGCAAAGAAAATTGAAAAATATACCATGCACAGGGGGATATGAAAGCCAATAGTCCTACTGACCAAAAGAGTCACGTCACAATGAACAGTCCTTTGAACACCATGTGTCCACTGTTGTAGAGAACTCCCTTTTCATTGCAGAGCTTATATCTAAAGGTATGGAGTCCAGGACCAAGGATGTAATCATTCCACTGTCCTCAAGTCTAATTAGCCCAATCACTGAATAATGCCCCTTTCAGTATGCTCCTATCCTGTCCAGACACTTGTCACACCTGGAAAGACTAGAATGCCTTCTCACTAAATAAATCAAAGGTCTGAATCATACTATCTGTGCAGACCATCTCAAAGCCTTGTCCCTCTTCTTGGTATCACACAAGCTGCTGAGAGGTGATCTCTGCCTTCTGTATACAGTCTCAACAAACCAAATCCTTTTTGACTTATTACACATTCACAAATCCAGTGGTAATCTCAAAACGTGTCCATGGATCTCAATTTCTTTTGCAACAGAAACAGGACATGTTGGAGGGATAAATATGTATTCCAGAGAATAGCATTTGCTGGAACTTTCTTCTATGCTTCATAAAGCAAAGTACCTCTCTTACTCTTTTCAAACAAATTCACCCCGGTATAGCACCCATGTCCCTCATGGATAGAGGCAACGAGTATTTGTTCCAACATAACCTTATTCTGACTGCCTCTGGGTTACGCATAAGGGTCAAAAAACTACCATGCAAATGTAAGCTAAGCTTCTTAAGATCCTTACAGATCAATAGCTTGCAAGCACCGATGAATCTATGGCAAATTGTGCAATGACCTAATCCATTACAACTATTAATATATGTTTTATATGTGAATTAATTATATGCAGTCATAATATGGCATAGCATTGAGTAGGTTATTGAGGATTTATAGACTTATCATTTGGCTGTCATGTGACTGTGTAGTGTGACAACTCTACATGAAATGGGGGTAAGTACACACTACAAAATGACCTTTGTAATTCCTGTGCTACTAATCTGAATAAAAAAAACACAAATAGGGTCTATGAACATTCCAGCAATTATAAATCACATTATCTACTGTAACCGAAACATTCACCACAAAGCAGCATACCAGTAAACACTTCAGTAAACTCCTAAGAGATGGACATAAAACATACATGTAGGAAGCATTGCCTCCTAGTAGCAGTGAATTAGCTGAGCTGCATTCCACAAAAAAACAGCTGTTGAAACTGTAATATTATGAACCATCTCAACCCAACATGCTTTTTTAATGCACAAAAATCTAAAGACTTAACAACAGTAAATAGGATATCTGAATTTACAGACTTCACAAACTACAATAAAATAAATAAATAAACAAATCATCATTTCACAGAGTGTCTTTTTTATCTGTCATTATACCTCTCATGTAATGTACCTCATTTGGGGTCTTAAAGTCCATGTTCCTCAAAGTTCCTCAATGTTCCACATTAAAAGACTCTGTCACACATTCAGTGTTAGGAATTTTTTTTAAGTGAAATCCATGGTAAATAGAAATGAATCATATTAATTCATTAAAATATCTTCTTTATAAGTAAAACCAGCATATTTTAACCATCCTATGGCCTTCCTAGGTGAAGCTGTTAGTAAGTCATTAGTATGTGTTCCACATTTTGCCCATTTGTTCCACATTATGAGGGCTAGTGTTCCTCATTTTGGAGATGGAAGGCTGAGAGCTATGTCTGTCATATATCTTTGCTGTTTTACATACAATCTGAACTACATTAGCATACCACTACAGTAATAGGAACATACCATTATAGTCTCTCTTTAACTCAGAGATAACAAAACAACAGAAAAAAAATGTATTATATAAAAGCAATAACCCACAGTGGGTGTGTTCTAATCAGACCTACTAACTTTGGGCTTGAGCATCTGATTACGAGTGATTCATCCTTGTGATCAAGTCTAACCAGGAGCGGCCTTAGGTCAACTGGTGCCCTAGGCAAAAGGGCTCCACGGCACCCCCTACCACACAATCTGGTGCCCCCATCCTGGTCTACCTACACCAAATAAATACTAGAAAAGTGCCCCTGCTACAATGGTGCCCTAGGTGGCCGCCTAGTTGGCCTATGCCTAAGGCCTGCTATGAGTCTAACCATTTGTCAGTAAATCAGACCAAAGCCCACACCCCTGCCATAAATTATTGCTATAATATCCCACATTTTATAAGGGGTAATTATTTAAACAATAGCTTGAAGAGAATAGTTTTATAATTGTGTGTCCTGTGCTCCATATACAGATTTTGTGTCACTATTACACATTTATTTTTTTCTGTTCCTAGGAAAACTACTCTAATTTTATATATATATATATATATATATACATATATATATATATATATATATATATATATATATATATATATATATATATATAGATTCACTTCAGAAGTTCGAAATACTGAAATCTCGAATTTCAGTATCTCGAGCCCAAGAAGTGGAATCCACAAAACAATGAAAACTAAAAACCACGAAATTCAAAACCTCGAATACCGGAAGTTTTGAATTTTGTGGTTTTACTACACACACACACACCATCCAGCATACAAATGCACACAATCACTCTACTACATGAAAGCAGGGGGGCATGCCCCCCTGCACGCCCCCCACTTATATATTCTCACTCCGCACTACATACAAACACACACGGAACACCACTGCACAAGCTACTTTCTCTTCACACACACACATCACAGCAACAAAACACACTGACACACACCACAGCCCCTACCCAAACCCCTTAACACACACACACACACACACACACACACACACACACACACACACACACACACACACACACACACACACACACACACACACACACACTTACCTGAATACATAACCATAGCGGAACTTTAGAAGCGCGAAATTCAAAACCTCCGGTATTCGAGGTTTTGAGTTTCGCGCTTCTAAACTTTTGCTATTATGTGGATTCGGCTTCTTGGTCTCGAAATACTGAAATCTGAGATTTCAGTATTTTGAGCTTCTGAACGGAACCCAAACATATATATATATATATATATATATATATATATATATATATTTTTTTTTTTTAATATATATATATATATATATATATATATATATATATATATATATATATATATATATATATATATATATATATATATATAACACCCACACACAGACTGCGCGGTTTAAAAGGTGCACGGAACCATATATACTTCCGAAAATCCTTCCAGCACTCAAAAAATAGAGTCAGAGCTTAAAATAAGAAGTTTATTCTTCCACGATCTTCCCCAAACCGGTTTCGCCAATCAAGGCGTCATCAGTGAGTACATAGAAGCGTGAACCTCACGCTAATATAAGGCTGTTGACATACGCCCCTTTAAAGTGAAACACCTTTTTTGTGAGAATACAATTTAAACACGAGTCATGTTTAAAAATTACATTCCTATCTTAAAACTACTGCTCAGGTTCAACCTAATACACAAATTACTACACCAATAGTACACATAGCCCCTATTAAGGAAATATATATCAATACTGGTGAACTATAATGACAATACAAATACTGGCATGTGCTGAAATACATACATAAATGTAAAGACATACACCCATGAAAAATGTAAATGCATCTCTCATCCCATCTTCATAGGTAAACAAATATATATGACAGAACCAAATATGCATATACAAATAAACACACCATGTTTAAAAAATTTTGTACAATTATACACATGCATATATAAACATAAATACATGCTCACTCACACACCTACACATATACACATACCCCATATTGTGGGAATCAACTGAACTCAATGCAATATTTAGAATGAATTTCTGTTAGAATGAAATTCATAAACATGATATTTGAATCACCAATGATCATTTAGACCTGGTTTATATAGGGCCCCCAAGTTGATAATCCATCTACGTTCCTTATTAGTCAGTATATCGTGTCTTAATGCCTCTCCATATATGCCAGGATTCAACATATCAATACCCACAAATATAAAATGTGCTGTTGTATGTACCAAAGTGTGTTTAAATAATGCACTTCTAGTGCGTTTACATTTAATATCACTTACATGCAAAGCTATACGTTGTTTCAAACTGCACGAAGTTTGGCCAATGTAAAAGGCCCCACATTGGCACACCGCCATATATATAACCCAACTGGTAGTGCATTTAATGTGACATCTAATATCATACACTTTATTAGTGTTGACTGAAGTGAATGAACTTGTTTTTGATATCAATTTGCAATACTTGCAGTAACCACAATACGTACATCCATTCTTAGTCAAAGGATACCTTTGTTTGTGATTAACTTGTTTTTTAAAACTAGAAAAATGTTCTCCTAAGGTCTTGCCTCTACGGTATCCAAACTCACATTTATCACTAACCTGTGTAGAAAAAAATGGGTCACCTTTTAATATATACCAATATTTGGCTATAACTTCCTTAATTCTGAAAGTATTGCTTGCATATGTAGTGATTAATCTCACTTTGTTAAGGCACCCTGTTTTAATTTTTGGGTTGTATCTTAATAGTTGTGACCTCTCAAGTTGTTTTCCTGAATTTAGGGCATCATCCACCAACCTTCCAGGGTAGCCTCTGTGTAAAAACCTTTCCTTAAGTCCCTGTGCTTGTTGATCATATTCTTCGCTTTTGGAGCAAATACGTTTAACTCTTTGGAACTGGGCTGTGGGTATATTATTTATAACATGTCTAGGGTGGCAACTGGATGCATGTAATAAGGAGTTTTTAGAAAATGGTTTTCTATATAAAGTGGTAATTATAGTTCCATCTATTACCTTTGTAACATGTACATCCAGAAAATCCACTGTAAATGCACCCCGTTTCCCACTAAACTTTATGCCATGTATGTTGTTATTCAAATAAATAATAAAATTTTCCCATTCGTGTTGGGTGCCATGCCAGACAACCCAACAGTCGTCCAAATATCTACGCCACATTATGAGTTGTGCAGGGAAAGGAAAATCTAAATTGTAAATATATTGAATCTCTAAATAACCCATAAATAGGTCAGCATAAATGGGGGCAAATGTAGCCCCCATTGCTGTACCTTTACTTTGTAAATACCAATAGTTATCAAAAATAAATGCATTGTGTTCAAGTACCAATTTAACTAAATTAATCAGAAAGTCCATTTCAGTCTTTGAATAGGTCTTAGCCTGTTGCATCCAATATTGAACTGCTAATATTCCACCTTGATGGGGAATACTAGTATATAATGCTTGTACATCAAGTGTACCTAATTGTGCTCCAACTGGTACCTGTAAATTATCCATCAAAAGCAAGAATTCTTGGGTATCTCGAACCCTGGCCCTCACTAAACTCAATAGAGGCTTAAGTCTATATTCCAAGTAGACAGAAAGGGGCTCAGTAAGTGAACCCCTACCAGCTACTATGGGTCTACCTGGTGGCCTATATAAAGTTTTATGGATTTTGGGAACCAAGTAGAAGTATTGATGTCGTGGGGAGTCAACTAATAGTTGTTTAAGAAGTTTTTCATCTATTATACCTCGTTTGGAAGCCCTAATCAAAAATCCATCTATTGTTTGTTTAAAATCTAAAGTTGGATCCATGGGTAGCTTAATGTATGATGCTACATCATTAAGTTGTCTTAGGGCTTCACCAATATATTCCTTACGGTCCCAAACTACTATGGCACCCCCTTTGTCAGCTCCTATTATAACAACATTTTGATTATCCATCAAAGACTGTAATGTTTGGCTTTCTGTTTTAGATAGGTTGTGAGTAAACTGTTTAAAGATGTGTGTTTTATTAACCTGTAAATCTTGCATAACCATTTGTTCAAACCGTTTCACCACCATATTATAAGGTGGCTGAAACACTGATTTACCAAAATGAAATTGTTCACCATCTAACATAACCCCAGGCCCTTCTTGTTGGGCAAAAAAATATTTCAAATTAAGTTGCCTAGTGAAATGCTTAATATCTTTTATTATATCAAAATGTGACACAAAGAAAGAGGGGACATACCCCAGACCTTTATTTAACAATTGCATTTGGCTTTCATCAAGTTGACATGATGACAAATTTATAACTAAACTATTTTCATCATTAACATCCTCAGATACATTTATAGGTCTTGGATGTATTACGTTGCCAGTTGTGTCAGGAACAGTTGTTCTATGTCGTTGATTTCGATGTTTCCGACCCCCTCTCCTAAAGGGATGTTAGGCCTTTTAGAGTCTGGCAACTTAAGTAAATCAATGTCCCCTACTTCATTCTCTGTGTCAGTATTGGAGTAGCTGGAAGAATTTCCAGAAGTATTAGATATCCCTGCTCGTCTAGCAGTAGGGCTGACTCTTTTACGTTTCATAACCCCAGTAACATTGCGTTGAAAACGGACAGCTTGTTTTTGTTTTTTCCATGTGAAAACAGCATCATTTTTATAATCATTGACATCTCTCATATACATTTTTAATTTGCGACCTTGTAATTCGCGATCATACTTGTCCAAATCCAATTTGAACTGTGTATAAAGATCAATGTACTGGCTGTTATCACTAAACAATAAAGTCTGTTCCTTACATGCTTGCAATTTTGCATTTAAGTCCCCCAATTGTGAATCATAATGTTCCACTAACAGTTCCATAAACATTTTAGAGGCAGTCAATTGAATATTTCGCCATTTCTGCATAAATGCTCGATCATCAGCCCCTATTCCTGGTTCTAAATGGACTCTCAATCCCCGAGGGACCACTTTGGCTTGTAAATACGCTTTAAGTAGCTTATTGTGCCAAATTAAGGAACGTACCTTTCGTGCTAGTTGACCCATTTGTTTAAAGGATTCCGTCACTCCTATAGAATCATCAGATAATGCTGTCCCACGCTGTATTCCTGCCACACTAGCTGTATTTGTAGTAGAAAAGATAGAAACATCATCCTTGTCAGCAACCATTTGGTCCATAAACGAGCGCAAGTCAACGCTGGCCGCCATATTAAGATCGTGTATTCACCTCTTATTCGCCCAAAAATGCTCTCACTGTTCGCTATGAGAACATAAAGTCCTGGTACCAACAATACCTTGGTGAAAAAATAATAAATCAGCAGTCAATAGTTGTATATATAGTATATATAGTCTACTTCACATCACCTAAATCTCATCTGACCGAATTTCATTTGACTGAGACCAAATCACCTAATTTTCAAAATACTGAAAACTCATTTGACTGAATCTTATTTCACTGAATTTTAAGCCATAGACATGATATGCGTTTCCCTTCACCTGTGACTTACTTGTGATAAAAAGAATTACTGTAACTTAAAATGCTGACTGTCAGAATACCGATAGTCATGTAGAAAGTATTGTTGTAGTGTTTCTAAATGTGAAGTATCTAAAGTAATATGGCAGATGTTTTGTGCGTACCCAGCAGTAATGGCAATGTATAGAGTACTGTAAGATAAGTAAAAGGTATATGCCCTTTTCCCCTCTGTAGTGCAATCCTGGAGTTAGAATATATAGTTAGGAGGTATGGGGAGTATAGCCTCCCTCAAAGAGGAGAGGGGGCATAGCTCCCACCTAGTTTGGTTTTATATTGTCTGGTTTCTGTTAAGAGGGTAAGTAAGTTCATAGGTTCATAGGTTCATACTAGGCTATCTGCCCTAGGGCATTTATAAGCCTAGCCAGAATGTGTTTGGCTTTCGCCACCCATTTTAAATTAATTTTGCTATGCCCTTTTTTGAGGTTAGTATACACTGCCTCTGTCTAACAGTGACACAGAAGTGATACCCAGGGTAAACCTACGATCTGCCATCCACTCATCAAGATTCCTCTTGAAGAGAGTCAATGAGGGACTCTGCCTAACCTGGACTGGGATTTTATTCCAGAATGAAGGGAGCCTCTGGGTCATGAATCTGTCCCTCCAGCATGTCCTTTATTTCAGTGCTGAAGTTCAAGTCTCTCAAGCGCGTAGCTCGATGGGATTTGGATTTTCTGAGGTGCAGCATGTCCATTAATTCTGGGTTGGACATGGCTTTATATGTCAGGCACAGATTGCCTCTGAGCAGGCGGTATGCCACTGAGTAGAGCTGGAGTTTCTTTAACCGGGCAGCATATGGCATCTGTTTGAGCCCTTTGATCCTCTTGGTGAGGTACGTTTCGGGTCTTTCCAGTTGCTGCAGGTGTCTGGTGAGGTACATCCCAAAAGGGGCATTGTACTCAATTATGGGCCTGATGAGGGATGAGTAAAGAGGCATGATGACCTCCCCTGATCTAGATGTGAATCCCTTCATGATTAGGTGGGCTATATAAAATGTTTTTCCAACCACTTTGGCCACGTGGTTGTCAGATGAGAGATTGCTATCAACTTGGGTCCCCAGGTCCCTAATTACTTCTTCCATACTTAATGGATTACCACCTATGTGGTAATTTGTGGGCACTTTGTTTTTGCCAAAGGGGATGACTATACACTTTTTGGTGTTTAGCTTGAGGCCATGGCTTTGGCACCAGTTGTCTGTTTCTATGAGGCCCTTTTGGAGGATGCTCATGTCGGCTGGAGAGTCGATTATGGCACCCAGTTTGCAGTCATCTGTGAACTTGGTCAGCTACAGTCCTTCTGTGTTGGCCTGTACCTCCGAGAAATATATACCGAACAAGAGAGGTCCCAGGACTGAGCCTTGTGGGACACCACTTATAACTGGTTTGGTGTCTGACATGGCTCCAGCAATTCTAACTATGTGGGTTCTGTCCTTGAGCCAGTTTGCAACCCATCTAGTGACATAGGGGTTTATATTTAAGCTGGTGAGCTTATCTATAATGCCCGAGTGGGGTATTGTATCGAAGGCTTTTGCGAGGTCCAGGTAGGCTGTGTGGACCACCTTCCCCTCGTCAATGGCCTTGGTGACTGTTTCAAAGAAATCAACCAGGTTTAAGAGGCAGGATCTGCCCTTAACAAAGCTGAACTGGGTAGGATCCAGTGTCTGTAGGTCCCCAATATCTTTATTTATGAGGTCCATGATGATCCTTTCCATAGCTTTGCAGACCAAGCTAGTCAGGCTTATGGGGCGATAGTTTCCAGGATCTGTTGAGGCACCACCTTTGTGGAGAGGGACCACTGTTGCTGTACACCACTCTTTGGGTACATATCCTGTAGTAAGGCAGAGATTGAACAGTAGTTTTATGTTTGGGTTTAGCTCTTCTTGGAGTTCATGTAGGATGCAGCCCGGGACACCGTCTGGTCCCATTGATGCTGTGTTTTTTGCTTTGGAGAGGGCGGCTCTTACCTGAGCATCTGAAATAACAGGGGGGCAGCACACTGCTGGGATAGATATTTGTCCTTTTGGTGGGGAGGGGGGGGAGACATTTGCGCTGAACCTGTCAGCTAGGATGTTGGCAATGTATGTGGGTTCAGTGTATTTTTTGTCATTTTGGACTAATTCTGAGCATATCTGGGAATTCCCACCCAGGTTCCTGACATAACTAAAGAAAGCCTTGTGATTATCCTTAGTGTCCTGTATTTTGTTTGTTATTTGATTGATCACATGAGTTAAGGACCTGGAAACAAAAGATATATACAACCAAGATTTTTGTCTCGAAGGAAAAGACTGCCCTTTGATTCAGGTATGTTATCATAAAGGAATCTATTAAATCAGAAAAAGTAGTCAATGAGCAGACAGCCGTGGAAGTGGTCAGAAAAAGATTTTAATTAATCTATAGTTCATCACTAAATTCTGGTCACTGACTATTACTGTATTTTTTGTTATAACAAGCTATAATATTGGATAGTTAGTGTTACTCTAACCAGATACTGAAAAAAACATACTCCTAACCTTGTCTTGGTGTTCTGTGCTATACCAATGTTTCTGTTACAGTCTAAATAGTCTCCATTAATTTTTATTTTATTCTAACCTAAAAAGCCCTGATGCAGTAGACATATTCAAGAATTTTGTTTTTAGTTTACTTTCTTTTTCTTATAATGCAGTCTGAGTCCCTAGTTGATTATTTTGCCCTAATCTATTTTTCCAAGTGTTATTCACACTTACTTTGAATGACAGTACTCAGAATTGCTGCTAACTCTGAAAATCAGTACACTGCGTCTGGAACTTTAAGCAATTTGCTATGTTTCATCTAAATAGTATTTATATTAGATTTTTTTTTTGGAAAAACAGAAATCGCTTAGCTCCTTGACTCAGTCTGTTTCTGTCACTGATGTCATTTCTTCCCCATCAGACTACAAAGTAAAATGACTGTGAACTCCTAAAGGCTCACTAGGTTTATGGACCCAGTGAAAGAAAGAAAGCTGCTCTAAATGATGTTAGACAGTTACAGAATAGCGAATTTCTTGAGCCTCATTATGAAGATGACTTATTAGCTATTTACAACAGTTTTAAGAGCAAAAAAAGAATAGACTGTTAATATGGGGGGGGGTAGACATGGCGCATAGAAGGCTAAAGAGGTAGAGAGAGAGAGAATAGTGTGGGATATTCATAGAAGGGTCTCAGGAGAAAAGCATGAAGAACAGCGCTAGTAACAGAAAGGGAAGATTTTGAAAACAAGCAATGCAGCAGATTGGTGACAGTAAGCTGAAAAATGTCATGAGAAGATGTAGTAAAGATGGCAAAGGGGAAATGTGTTATAAATCCACTGTCTCTGTGATAGTACGAGCAAGGAAAAAGCAAGGGAAATACAGTTTTTTGCAAAGGCAGTAGCTGGATTATGTACAGAACGCACACAGTACCAAGAGTAACATGAAAGGTTAGAGGACAGTGCTACAAAGACAAGAATAAATGGTAGAAGCGATAGTATGAATAAGAAAGATATAGAAATGGCAAGAAAATGTACAATAAAATTGCTGTAAAGAGGTGGTATGCACATATAGCTAGCCAAGTCAAACTCAAGAGAGAATAATTGGATATAGAGATGGGAAAATTCACCAATAAGGGCAGAATTTTTCTACCTACCCTATCTGAATGTTTCAGCCTCCTAGGTAAACACTGGGAAGAAGCAGTTCTTTGGAATCATAAGAATTAGGTTCAAAGGAGAATTTCTTTTAAGGAATCAATGATACAATAACTTTATGTACAGAGAAACTTTAGTCTATGGCAGAATCCTGCAGCAGCATAGATAAAGGAGCGTCAGAGATGAAAAAGTGAAGTATATTTTCCCTTAAAACCTGCAGTTCATTCTGGGATACAAAAGGGTAGAGGGCTAGGAAACACGAATTTATAAGAATACAAGCAGGTTTTATAATGTAACTGCCAATTTCTGCACTGAAACAGCACAAAAGAGAACCAGAAGATTATAAAAATGATAGGGGAACGGGGGGGGGGGGGGGGCAGTACTGTTTAACGGCTGATGCATAGAAGGTAGTCAGTAAAACAGAATGAGAAGGAAACCCAAAAGAAAAGACAGAAAGGTATAAACTCTGATGGAAACTTGTTAACTTAAGCTGCCACAGGTCCAGAGATGATTGTGCAGGGAAGTTTATTTAAAGTAATCATCAGCTCTAAGTATAGACCTCTTCTCATGATACAACATAGAAGAGGGAGTTAAACTGACTTTGAGACTCAATAAACAGTGTTGACTACAGAGCAAACTTGTGTTAATAAACTCAGTATGATGCAATACGACAACTTGTAAAGAGAGAACTGTGTCATACCAATACTTTTTTCATGAGATAATTTATACATTTATTTTGCATAAAATTTGTGGAGCATAATATTTTGTGGTTAAAGAAGGGAAGGAATATCACAAAGAGATGCTGGGAGAGTTATAATGAGTCACTGGGTATCAACCCCGGTACTGGTGTCTTTCCACAAGGAGGGTGAGCATAATTATGGCAATGCCAAGGGCAAGGGAGGCCAATGTGTAGTCCAACAAGGTGAGTTTAGCAGTAGTTAGGAGGACAGAGGGTAGGAGAGAGGCTCAGAGAACTGTGGATGCTACAGAAAATGAAAGAAAGGATGACAGGTCAAGACCAACTAAAGGTAACTTGGAATGTGAGGGGAATGTCCATCCCTATTAAAAGAAGCAAGGAAACAGAGAAGCCAAAAAGCAAAAGAATATCCCTGCATTAATCCAGTAGACAAAAATGAAAATAGGAAAGCAAGGTTCACCTGAGAATTTCTGAGGTAGAGGTGGGCTATTTAAAGGGATAGGTGGCCCTCCTAATTCATAAATGTCATCCACTGATAGGGGGGGGGCGGGGAAAATGGGGTGGAAGGTTATATGTATAATAGAGAAGAATAAAGAGCAGGGAATGGAGGATAAATAATATTAATCATCAAAGAATAGAAAGAAATGAGAAAGAAGAGAAGTAAAACTGACAAAAGGTGACTTCAGTGCCACAGTAGCGTTGGAACTGGGCAAGATACACAAAATGCAAATAACATCTGAAAGCCATGGAGCAAAAGAGGCAGTCTACTTTTTCAAGAGACAGAAGCATGCAGGTGAATCATCTGGACTACTTCTTAATGATGGGGTAGAAGATCTGGATTGCAGGATGTTGATGTGGAAATATTTGATATTAAAAAGACTCTGAATTGGTAAAATTATCCTTTCTAAAGAGAATCTGAAGAAGTTAA
>NC_056745.1:1197088917-1197138917 GCF_019279795.1 Protopterus annectens
TTTACTTGCCCAACAGTACTTAACATTCAGTGAGATCTGATTCAGTGAAATGAGTTTTCAGTGATGTGAGCTTTTAGTGATTTGGTGTGAGTGTTTTGAAATTCAGTGAAATGAGTTTTCAGTGACTCAGAGTAGACCTCTCTCTCTCTCTCTAGATATATATATATATATATATATATATATATATATATATATACACACAGGTCTTACCTCTCAATCGTACAGATTTTCACAGACTGTCCAGAATTTTGCCTTATATTGTTGGATCGTTTTTTATAAAATTGTGTCTTTCTGGTAAATTAGTGACAAATCATTGAAGACTGAAATTGGAAAATAATGACAGACATTTGAGTTTTAGACTTCATAACCTTCAGAAAGTTCATGCTAATGCAAAACCTGCTATTCTATCAACTTTCTAAGTTTGTAAGACCAATATTTTAAAAGTGTCCCTATTTGTACCACTTTTTTATGGCTTTGTCCAGATTTCTTACTCTAAGAGGTTGAGAGGTATGATACAGGTATATAAATAACAGCAGCAAATCTCAATGCATGATCCAGTGTTTAGTATTCAATTACCATACCTTCAAGCAAAACTCAAAAATAATTTAAAAATAATAAGTGAAGAAACTGGTTTCACTGCTTGTTATGTAACTTCTTCAGCATGTAATGAAAAATCAGAGTTGCAGGCATCCTGCTTTTATAACAAAATGATATGAAAGAACAATCACACAATAAGTGGTCATGTGATATACCTTAATTAACAAGTATTTGTTAATGTTTAGTAAATTTTTATGCAAGTATTAAAATGATATTGAAGTGAATAACATGTATAACAATAGCAATGCACAAGTAGTGAATTACAAAAATAAATATATAGCTGTTCATTTAAACCCAGTAGATATAAAGCCCCAGTTTGAATAAACCAGCATTCATCTTTATTTTTAAGTAACTCAGGCAAATATGAGTCAGAAATTTGAGAACAGGAAATCACTTTGTCAAAACTAATAAAGATAAATACTGTCCCAGAATGTAAAGTAGTATTTTAATAAAGTTTACTATGCGTCTTTTTACATCTAATATCACTCAGATGTGCACCAATACGTGTCTTGAAAGATTTTGTTTGTCCCACAAAGAAACTGCCATATAAAAATGCTACTAAATATATCACACAAAAATTCAACTTGAGGACTTATTTGTCTATCACAACAGGAGTTACCATTTTTGTTCTACAGGACTTTAAACTAGAGCCAGTCATTTTGCACTAGTCTTTTCACATATAAAATGAGGGGAAAAAAAACAACAGATAATCAAATATTTTGATGTTTGCAAACTGGGTAACACAATTACTTTAGTAGAAGATGCAGAAGTTCTCCAGGGTAGTCTACAAAAAGACATGGTGCAGTAGTTATGGAATCATGTTTAATGTCAGTAAATGTAGTATCATGAGACTTGGCAAAAGGAATGTAATTCAAGGTTAGAAGACAAATGATAAAGTCATAAAAACTGACATACCACCATTATTAGAGGGCTAGACAATCAAGGGTCACTAGCCAGTGGGGATTCCAGTATCTCCAATCCATCATTGCTATATATAGGGAGTACACATCAGGACAAACCAAAATTACAACACAAGGTAGTTGAGAGTCCTTGGTCTGTTTTGTGCTTGCTTGGGAGGGGTATCAATGTTATAGCAAATCCTTCAGCTAAATTATTTCTAGCAACATGATAAATCCAGGTCCAAATCCTCCTTCTTTAAAAGGTAGACTGACTTAAGATCCTTCCTTGTATAGGTTTCATTGGGAAAAGTACTTGGAATAATCATTTAATATGTGGTGTGTAGTCTTCTTAGAGTGAAACAACTCTCTGCCCACAGGACTCATTGTTGGGTGATGTGATACTATGTATGCTATTATCTCTATGACAATTTATTATTTATTTATTTATTTATGTATTTGCACCTTGTGTATCGGCAAAGTCTTAGGCAAGCTTCTTATTGTAACATCTTTAAGTAACTGCATTTCTCAATCAGTGTCAGCACATCTCTGGAATTCTTTTACTTTATAGACTTGTCAGCATATCTCTGGAATTCATTTACTTTATAGACTCATAGAAAGTTACCAGTTTTCCAATTGTCCCAGAGCTCTATCTAGTTACAAGGCTTGCTTAGAGTCATACAGTAGGTAAGCAGATGCTGAGAAATTCAAACCCATAGCCTTTATCTTCTTTGTAAATTGCCATTAGTAAATGTAATATTTCCCAATAAAATTTCTTCTACATTTTCTTCTAGTAATATTTCATGCTTTTCTGTTAAATATGTTTCATTCAACATTTCTGTTATGCCTGCTATGCATTTTACTTTTAGATCATATGTCTACAGATGAAGCTAAAATCTCAAAGGTACAATGCACAGACTTTCTAAATGTGATATGCAAAGGTCTAAGGTCTATGTCCATTTTAATTTGTTTGTCATAAACATATTCTTAGAATTTTTCACATCTATGCATTATTGCTAACAGTTCCTCTTCTACCTGAACATATATCTTTTGTGCAGCAGAAGAATGGTATTGAGTCATAGGCAAGTGTTCTAGTCTCATGAAGAGTTGTTGGTATTAAACTATTCTAATTGGTATCTACTTGAAACGCAACCAGCT
Organism: Protopterus annectens; assembly: GCF_019279795.1. Classification (NCBI taxonomy): domain Eukaryota; kingdom Metazoa; phylum Chordata; order Ceratodontiformes; family Protopteridae; genus Protopterus; species Protopterus annectens. The sequence goes on from NC_056745.1 coordinate 1,197,091,569, forward strand.
CAATATTTTAATGTTTCCACGTCTGCAATCAGTTTCTTCAGCATTTCAAAACTATTTTCCTGTTTATAGCTCCAGTTACAGACTACGCCTTGTCTAACATCTCTCTTGTAGGCATAGTTATTTCAGACATCTTTGGCAAAGATCTTTGAATGATACTGTCTCACTCGTAAAACCCTCTGTAATGTACTGTTGTCTTTTGGCTTTGGCATTTGTAAACCAATTTTTATCAGACGTCAGTCCTGCTGACACTAGAATATGGCACATTTCAGATATGCCACTCTTATTTTACAAGTTCTCTTATTTAACTTGAAATTACACTGTTTAATCTTTTTAGCAGCCACTCTTTCCAAGCTTTCAGGTACCTATACAACAGGTTTTTGCAATAATTATGAAGCTGATGAAATACCATTCATCTGTCTAAGGAATCTGTACTATCCTAATGGTATGTTAAACACACACAACTTGGAGCACTCTTCATCTACATTTATTAGCTGGAATCCTAGCTTTCCACGTATTGCTGAGAATACTTATTTGGCTGTCAGCAATGGTTGATGCCCTCTTTTAATCATTTTATTTAGTTATTGAGGATCAATATAAATATGAATCTTGTCTTTATTTACAATAGTAACTACACTATTCACTCATATATTTGGCTCCAATTGCTTTCTAATGACTCCTAAGTATTCCATTTGCTTCAGTTCTTGCTCATTTCTACTACTGAGTGCTACTAGTACTTTTTTAAGTGTGTATCACTGGCAATTGTGTCAGGTAGTCTCTAAACAAATAAACATTGTTACGAGGGACATGATTGGTATACCTCTGCACAGTATCCTATATGTCGCTTCAACTGTGTAACAGCTGTTGCACATATGCATTCTTTCCTTTGATACTGTGAATTTATTTTACCATTCCTAGCTTCTCACAAGCCAAACAACTGAAGATATTAAGGAAACATACTTAAGTGCTATGAAGAAACAGTATTGTGTACTCCATATTTTTATACTCATGTATCAGTTGTTTTTGACCTAGTGTCATTCACCTCATTATCAAACATCAGGTATTTTGCCATTATACTAGTCAGCTGGATTGGGTGGCCAATCAATGTTTATATTTTCTGTGGACAATAACAATTTGCATAAAAAATCCTTTTAATGTGTTCTTTAACCCAGTGCTTCAAACATATATTCACACAAAATATTATATTCTGCACCTATGTCCAGTTTAAACTCAAAATTTTATTTATAAATACTAAAGATTTTGTGCCAACAGTCTGACTTGCATTTTTGTTTCTATTCTTCTGATGCATTTTGTCTCTGCAATGCAACTCTTTTCACTTCAACACTGTTGACAAACAGTTAATTTTCATATTTCTCTTCAAAAGCATAGTGACTTTTGTGAACACAGTTGCTTTTGTTTTGCACATCTTCGAAGATGGCACTTTCTGGCATAGCTTCTACAAACTGATTAAAAGAAGAACAATGTTCGCTCTCATGCTTACAGCCACATCTAGCACAAAAGGTATGCAGTTTAACTGCATAATATTTTCTATTTACCTAGGACTTTTAGTGCCTTTACTAATATTATAACACATTCTTACTTTATTTCTCACTTTTGTCTTTTAATTTGAGACATACTTTATTTTGCCCAAGTCTACTTTCTGTTACTTTTTTAACTGCTAGTAGAAGTTTAATTCTCTTTAAGAACATCCATAGCTTCTGATAAGGTCAAGTTGATTTTTCCTAATAGCATGCCCTTGTTGGACTATTTCTTATGCCACAGGCTAGTCTATTTCCTATTAATGAATTATGCAACTCACCAAATCAATAGTCTCTGTCAAGTTCTTCAGTTCAGTTCAGTAACTACAATTTCTGTGGGTCTTTGTGCATGATTTTCTCATTGGCCTGTTCACCTATTTTTTCTACCTATCAGTATCTTAGTATGCGGCACCTACTGGTTATCTCACTGATTTTTTTGAGGTGAGTAAAAATTGTTATAGGATCAGTGATCAATGGAACTTACATTGCATGTAGTTCCATCTATCACACATCGATTGAACACATATTAATCTCACTGCTTAAATACACTGTAAAACAAACACAAGCTCTCCCTTTTTATTGCACCCCCTACATAGAGGATTGTATCTTTCCTACCCCCACGACTTTATATGTTCTAGATCTGAATCTGAGCAACAGTGAGTTAGGAATGAAACTCCAAAACCCACAGTTTTAAACAGTCCCATTACAAATGCAATGTACCTGTTTTTTGACCAACTGACTTTGGTCATTATGTAGTTGACAGACAGGATTCCTATCAGCATTTTGAATGTTGAAAATGCCGAATTTAATTTAATCGAACTGAAATGTTCAAAATCTCAGAAGAGCGAACTGATGGAACATCGATTTCTTTCCCAGGGAAAGAAATCGGTGGACCATCATCAGACTTTGGTATTTCCTCCAGTGTGGTGCGGTCTCAGAGTTGGTATATTTAAGTAGGGGGATGTGGGAGGTATAGCCCCCCACATTGAGGGGTGTGGGGGGGGTCAGTGTTTAAAGTATTGAAAAAATATTTTTTTTTGCACAGAACATCGATTTCTTTCTCTGGGAAAGAAATCGATGTTCCGTCAGTTCGCTGTTTTGACATTTCAAACATTTCAGTTTGATTAAATTGCATTCGGCATTTTCAGCATTTGCTATGCTGATATAGACCCGACAGACAGGTACAGCAATCAAAAGGAGGGGATCCATCAAAAGATATGCAACTGAAAAGTGGAACATGGCAAAGAAAATGTAGAAGTCAACATTAAAGAAAAGGAGTGACGGAGATAATAATTATCAAAGAATGCTAGAGAGTAGCATGTGTAACAATATGAAGGAATGGAATAAGGCCTACGGTATTAGAGGATACAAGAAAACAAAACTGGATAAATTGGATAAGATGTGGGAAAGGACGTACAGAGGGAATCTTCAGTATTTTCTTTTAGAATTCACTAATTTATCGACATATATTTATTATCTTTTTATTGTACTGATTTCTAGTTGCATGAATTGTAAATTAAATGGGCAACAATGATGGTGATTTCTGGTATCATGTATTTGCAAGTTTTTTTTTTTTAGTGAGTATCTTAACTTTTGCAAAGCTATAATTTGAGATGTATTTCAAATGGGGTACTATAATGTGCATGGCATTGGTGTTGTGCCCTAATAAGCAAGAAAGTATATAACAAAAAATCAGTACATTTTTGCAATACTCACTCAGGTAGACAGTCCGACATAAATGCAACACACTGACAAGAGACAGCTATGCAAACATTGGGTGTTTTGCTATTATACTAGTGAGCTGGCCTAGAAGGGGGATCAATGTTTATATTTTCTGTGGACATCTGAAAGGGTATGTAACCAGCACAAAACAGACCAATGACAGTTACCATCTCCTTTACTTACAGACAATACATGGGTATACTGCTAGAAAAATTAGTGAGGAAGAGTATAAAATATACAAAAATGCTAAAACTGCTGTAGTGCCTGTGTGTTTTAAATTGACCATTGAATACACACACACATACATGAAACTTAGGTAGGTTAAGAGAAGGGCAATGAAGCTAATATTCCATCTCTTGCTTATGAGACTCTGCTTTGCTTAGTGAGTTGAAAAGTTTGTTTATTTATTTATTTTGTTATTTACTTAATTGCTTACTTACTATTTGGTAACTAGGTATGTGGACTATTAAAAGATCCTTTTTAGCCAAGACCCATTTAAAGATGCAGGAGTAAAACTAATAAACACTGCAGTCAGTTTAAGAAATGAAAGACAGTTATGTCAATTTCCTGCATAAGTATGTAGAAAAGGGAGAAGCTAAGGCGAGTGACAACATGTATGATCGGTTAACAATCATTCAGTTTCTTCAACTAGTACCAGATGATCTGAAGATCTGGCTGTCATAATGGGAATAAGAAAATGCTGTAGGTATGGTGGTTGGTCTGATAACTATGTAGCCAGGACGGTGCAGATATGTAAACTGGATTCATAAAGGAACATATGGATACAGGGATTTCCTGGAGCTGTCCAAAGTACAGTAACAGGTTTAAGAGGTGAAAATGGACAACTTGATTCCAGAGACAACCATCCTGGGTGAGAAGATACTGCCCCAATAAGAAGATAGGGGCCTTAACCGCCTACATAAATTGGGTTAGGGAGAAAGGCCTAATGGGGTAGAGATAAAGGAGAGTGACAGTGATGGTGGGCTGTACTGAAGCTAAAGTCCCAGATTTATATGAACAACTGCAATTTATCTTGGTTGAAAATAACAAAACCAACTCCAAAAAGTAATTGCATATCAGACATATCTACTGAAAAGCTGGTGGTCATTAATATAGGTCATCATATAACAGAATGATTAGTCTGATTTTGTTATGGATTTGAAGGGGATACTGCTTTGCTAGACTGGAAAGATAACTTGGGGAAACAAAAGTTTGCAGTAGACAATGATATATCTATATAAGTGTTAACAGGATATGATTATGGTCCAATCCAATATAGGTATGTGATTATATTAGGTAGATATGAAGGCACTCATGTAGGGTAGCCCACTTAAGTTCAGACTTATAGAAGAGGAAGAAGACAATATGGATAAATTGAGGAAGAACTACATGGACATGGTCTGGAACCTCAGAAGAATGTAGGGACATTTAATTAATTAAGTGGCTGACTGATTAAAATTCTGTGTACTGGATGAATTCTACAGAAGCCACATCCCTTTTTTCTAAAAATAAAATACAATGAACTAGAGGCGGCTTATCTTCATTAAATATAGAAAGTACACTTGGGTAACTTAACCCACCAACAAATAGATGCTCAAATAAATTACTGTTGCAGTAGCCATAACTATAAGGGATATAATCTGAAAAGGATATCAGACATCCAGCCAGTCTAAAACGTTTTGGGCTCCTTCCTTTCTGTCTGTACATCTGCTCTTAAAGTGATAATTACATGCTAGTATAAAAGGAACATGGAATCATGCAAAAAATCAAAACTTTCTTGCCTAAAAGGGAGGCTGAAGCCTGAAGTACTCAGAAGAGCAAATGTGCCCTGCCCTAGGTTCCCAACTAGCAACTACACTGTAGTGATAAACATCCGTTTTAGTTCAAAATTCCAACAACATAGCTGGTGATGCTCTATATTCCAGCTATGTCTCCAAGGCCTTGAACTCTACCCCCCTCCCTATTAGACTCACCAAAAATCCACATATCTTCAAAGCCAACCAAAACAACTCCTTAACTCTTGCTTTTGCCACTCTTACACTCCAGGATAAGATTACCAACCAGCACCATAACAACTGTTGTACTTAAAATTCTGTTGCGCCAGTTCAGTACTGAAAGGGTAGCATTGTTTAAATACCCCTGCATTATATTTTTCCTAATATGTATTAATTGTATCCAGGAACCTTTTTGTATTACTATGTCTTACTATTATGCACAAATGTATAATGTCCTGTATATTACTATTATGTACATATAATGTCTTGGTATTGTCATAAAAAGGTGAAAATGTGTTAGTACAATTTATTGTTCTTTAACTTTATGTGTATGGAGTTTATCTTCCGAGGCCTCCACTGAAAAGGGCCTTGTACCCAGCTGGGTCTTCCTGGTAAACAAAACAAAAATAATCAATAATAATAATAATAATAAAATAAAAGGTAAGGATACCCACCCCAATCATGGAAGAGAAGGAATAATTCAGATGGAGAGAGGGAGAGATAGTTCTAAGAGATCTATTGCAACATCTACTGTTACAGTAAGTTAACTTACACAACTGTACTATTATCTTTATTAAGTCACTGTGGCTATAGCAACAGTCATCATTATTAAAACACTGTTGCTGTTGCCACAGCTATATATGATGACTGCCAAAGTTCAGGAAGAAAGGGTGGGTGGAGAAGAGCCAGAGTCTAGCAGTCCCAGGAGAATAACTTTAACAAATCCTGCTCTAACTCTGGAAACTGAATCTAGATTTTAGTACCTAGTAAAACTGTGCACTGAAGACCAAGTTGCTGCCACCAAGATAGCACTATAGTCTACTCCTTTACAAAAACCTTGTAATTAGCCACAACTCTGGTAAAGTGAGAATTCACATTCTAAGGGAGACTTTTGCCACTGTTTGAGTAACAAGACTGAATAGCTTGAGACAGCTGTTTAGAAATGGTTTGCTTAGATACTGGCTGTCTTTTTTCTTGCCAGCAAAGGAATCAAAAAGTTGATTAAAGTTTCTAAAACCTCTAGTCCTGTCTAGCAAAAATCTTAACTGTCTGTGGATGTCTACAGTATGAAGAATTTTTTTGTTCCTGTTTTTTGGTTCAGGTAGAACACAGGGAGGTTGATGGTCTGATTTAAAGTAAATTCACAAACAACTTTTGATATAAAGGAAGAATTGGTTCAAAGGCTCATCTTGTCTTTATGAAATATTAAAAAAGGTTGAATAGACATGAGAGCCTGTAATTCAAAAACCCATGCAGAGGATGTCAGAGCATAAGCATAACAGTATTTTATGTAAGATACTTTAAAGAACATCTGGCTGCAGATTCAAATGGAGAGACAAATAACTTCTCCAACACAAAGTTTAGCTCCCAGGAGGTGTCACAAGTTTTCTAAGTAGTCTAATATGTAATACCACTTTTAAAAACTCTTTGACTTGAAATAATAAAGAAAGGGGGGAGTCCAGAGGCAGGCAAGCAAGGATGAATGAAGGTTGTTCCTTGATGGAAGTGTACCAGGGGTGCCATAAGCTGCTTAAGACTGCAGGGGGTGAAAGCAAAAGGGGCACTTAATGGTCTCAAAGGCAGTTTTTTTTAGATGTCTTCTGCCATAACACTGGGGGGTTATGTGAGGGGGGCAGGAGAGTACTTGCAAGGTGTGAATGGTCATAACACTAATTGGACTTGGAATATATATGAATCTAAACTGTTTTATGGCTTACTCACATAGCTTGTCAAGAAATCTCTGCCTACTCCCATAATGATCATGAATACCATAAAGTGGGTCAAAGATAATCAATGAATAATTTAATACATCAGCATAATTACTACAGTGGAAGTTAGTCTAGCTCCAATAAAATGTACCTCTGTGGAAAATTCTGCCTAAAATAGGCTTTTAGGAGAGTCAAAGCCTATACTAGTACTGAGTGAGCTAAAAGCAATAAACACACAGGCCTGTGCCAACTTATGGGAATCATACACACATGCATGCATACAAGCATACATACATTTATTGTACAGTTCAGAGGTATGTTCTAAAAGTTGTTTGGTGTACATGAATGTAATGTCCTATTGTACTTGCGTAAATTGTTCTCTTTACTGCTCTTGATCCTGGTTGTGGCTGAAAATGGTCAACAGGGCAGTCTCCTTATGTGGTAAACAAATTGCAATTCATAAAAAATAAGATGTCCAGAATTTTTCAGAACATTCCTCATTTTCATATTTTTGCTCTGCTCCTCATAAAATGTTTGATTTTCTGGTAAAACACTCAGGAACATGCCACTCAACTCTCCAGAATTTCAGAAAATGTCCAGATTATTGCTTCATATTTTTGGTCTGTTCCTAATAAAATTTGTGATTTTCATGCAAGCCACTGTGGATTGTGTTCACTAAATAACAATGCATTTGAGACTGAGACTTCATATCCTTCAGAAAATGCATACTAATGTAAAAACCTGTTATTCGAGCAGTGTTTTAAGATTATAAGAGGAATATTTAAAATCTGTCCCTGATTTTGAGCCTTTATTCCCACCCCCCTATTATTTAAGACTTTGTCCGGAATTCTTAAGCAAAAGTTGAGAGGTCTGCTGAGGATTACAGTCAGTCACTAATGTCAAACATTAAAGTTTCATACTTCTAATTTTCAAAAAACATGTGTTGATACAAAACCTGTTCTAATTATTTTTTTAAAATAAATTAATAATCTTGAAAATTTTTCCCTAGTTTTGAGTATTCATTCCTCTGTTATTTTTGGCTTTGTCTAAAATTCTTGAAGAAAAAAGTTGATTTGATATGCCTATGAAACACTCACACAGGCACAGCCATAGTAGTTGTAAGCTTAGGCTGCCAGAAAAAGATGATTTATTAGTCAAATTGCCTTTTTCCAGGTGCCTAAGCTTGTGGTTATCTTGGAAACAACAATGCAAATGTTTATATGTAATCACTATTCTCACAGCAGCTTCAGGGCACATTACGCGACTGTTGAAAGTGGGGGAGCAACCCCCACTCTATGGTTCCAGCATCAATGAAGGGTACACAATGCCCGAGTTGAGCAATTCACAGAGGTACTGAATAAACAGGGAAAACAATGCTTGGAATGGGTCTTGCTATGGCACCAACTAGAAAATATTTTCCACTTAGCTAAATATGATTTTCTAGTACTAGGCTGCCTTGCCTCTTTTAACATCTATTGCATGTCCTAAGGAAAAAAAAACTAAATGGGATCAAAGGCATATCATACATAAACTTAAAGATTTTGAGTGTTGGGTGAAAAAGGCTTCCCTTGTCCTATGTGAGCAGGTCTACTCTGTGAGGAGGTTTTTTGGTAATTGCCCTCAGCCAGATGCATAAGAAAAGAGAACTGAGGTTGTCTGGGCTAAAATTGATTCACCAGAATCATCTTTAGCAAGTCTGTTTTGATTTTAAAAAGGACATTGGATATCAGAGGGTGGGATATAGAAGAACATTCCCATCCACAGGAAATAGAACGCATGTATTTTCTGATCCTTTTTCAAGGAGTACTGGAACTTAACTGGTTTAGTTGCCTGTTTAAATTGGAGGCAAACAGATCTACCTGTAGAGTTTCTCACAGATGGACTGTGTCCTGGATATAGCATGTACTCATAAGGGTCTATCCTGGATCTGCTCAAAGAGTCTGCTATTGTGTTCTGCTCTGACAGAATGTATGCTGCCTGAAGAGTGAGATTGTACTGAATTGTAGTTCCTAAGCAATCATGGCTAGTCCGCAAGGAGGATATGCTCATCTCCCCTTGTTTGTTTATATACCACATCATTATGGTGTAGTCTGTTATCACTAACAGGGGTCCAGGTATCCGCAGCTGATTTAGAGCTTTGAAAGCTTTTATTAAGGTCATTCTTTTCCTGAAATTTATGTATTTATATCTTAAATGAGGGTGCCACAGGCCCTGGACCTTGACACCTTGAAATACTGCCCTGGTTCAGGGCTCCCGAGAGCACCCCAGCACTACCAGGTTATACGTCATACCATGCTTTTTGGCCCCAAAACCTGGACCGAACCACAAAAGGAGGGGGAGTATCGATATTCATCAAAGATACCCACACCTCCAGGTTGGTGGCAAAGCACGAAGCATCAGAGACTATCCATGTGCAACTAACAGTGGGTAAAACTGCCTTCCAGTTTATAGCCTGCTACAGACCACCCTCCCAAACCCAGGAACCCCACTCGGCCTTCCTGAGAACACTGGAAAATATGAAGGTCTCTCCAAACACCATTATATTGGGCGACTTCAACTACCTAAACATAGACTGGGAGCATTACTCTAGCTCCAACACCCTAGCCCAAAGGTTCCTAGAATTTATAAACTCAAATGCTATGGAACAACTTGTTACCACTCCCACAAGAGGGGAAAACATACTGGACCTGATCATCACCAACATGGGGACTCTATGCTCCAGACCAGAAGTGTATCCCTCACTGGTAAGATCAGACCATAAACTAATCTCACTGGATATTCACATCCTGACCCCACCCCCTGCCCAGAAAACCACAGTGAAAAACTTCTCTAAAGCAAATTTCACACTCCTCAAAACTGAGGTGGAATCCTTCAAAGCCCCCGGGCCTGTGGAAAATACGTCCCAGACCACAGAATCCTTTATAAACACATTCTATGAACACCTTCAGGAATGCATGGATCATGCGATCCCAAATAAAACCAAGACCCAATCCTCCAAAGGCAGGCGTCCTGTCTGGTGGACCCCAGCCATAAACAAACTATACAATAGAAGGAGGAAGCTACTAAATGATAGAGCAAAATCCCAAAAAGGGAAGGCATCACTGATCAGTATTAGCAAAAAACTACGGGCACACATAAAATTGTCTAAGGCCAGCTTCGAGAGAAAAATTGCACAGGACACTAAGGATAATCACAAGGCTTTCTTTAGTTATGTTAGGAACCTGGGTGGTAATTCCCAGATATGCTCAGAATTAGTCCAAAATGACAAAAATACACGAACCCACAGACATTGCCAACATCCTAGCTGACAGGTTCAGCACAAACTTCTCCCCACCAAAAGGGCAAATATCTATCCCAGCAGAGTGCTGCCCCCCTGACATCTCAGATGCTCAGGTAAGAGCCGCCCTCTCCAAAACAAAAAACACAGCATCAGTGGGACCAGATGATGTCCCGAGCTGCATCCTACACGAACTCCAAGAAGAGCTAAACCCAAACATAAAACTACTGTTCAATCTCAGCCTTACTACAGGATATGTGCCCAAAGAGTGGCGTACAGCAACAGTGGTCCCTCTCCATAAAGGTGGTGCCTCAATGGATCCTGGAAACTATCGCCCCATAAGCCTGACTAGCTTGGTCTGCAAAGCTATGGAAAGGATCATCATGGACCTCATAAATAAAGATATTGGGGACCTACAAACACTGGATCCTACCCAGTTCGGCTTTGTTAAGGGCAGATCCTGCCTCTTAAACCTGGTTGATTTCTTTGAAACAGTCACCAAGGCCATTGACGAGGGAAGGTGGTCCACACAGCCTACCTGGACCTCGCAAAAGCCTTCGATACAATACCCCACTTTCGGCATTATAGATAAGCTCACCAGCTTAAATATAAACCCCTATGTCACTAGATGGATTGCAAACTGGCTCAAGGACAGAACCCACATGGTTAGAATTGCTGGAGCCATGTCAGACTCCAAACCAGTTACAAGTGGTGTCCCACAAGGCTCAGTCCTGGGACCTCTCTTGTTCGGTATATATTTCTCGGAGGTACAGGCCAACACGGAAGGACTGTGGCTGACCAAGTTCGCAGATGACTGCAAACTGGGTGCCATAATCGACTCTCCAGCCGACACAAGCATCCTCCAAAAGGGCCTCATAGAAACAGACAACTGGTGCCAGAGCCATGGCCTCAAGCTAAATGCCAAAAGTGTATAGTCATCCCCTTTGGCAAAAACAAAGTGCCCACAAATTACCACATAGGTGGTAATCCATTAAGTACAGAAGAAGTAATTAGGGACCTGGGGACCCAAGTTGATAGCAATCTCTCATTTGACAACCACGTGGCCAAAGTGGTTAGAAAAACATTTTATATAGCCCACCTAATCATGAAGGGATTCACATCTAGATCAGGGGAGGTCATTGTGCCTCTTTACTCATCCCTCATCAGGCCCATAATTGAGTACAATGCCCCTTTTGGGATGTACCTTACCAGACACCTGCAGCAACTGGAAAGACCCCAAAAGTACCTCACCAAGAGGATCAAAGAGCTCAAACAGATGCCATATGCTGCCCGGTTAAAGAAACTCCAGCTCTACTCAGTGGCATACCGCCTGTTCAGAGGCGATCTGTGCCTGACGTATAAAGCCATGTCCAACCCGGAATTAATGGACATGCTGCACCTCAGAAAATCCAAATCCCATCGAGCTACGTGCTCGAGAGACTTGAACCTCAGCACTGAAATAAATAGGACATGCTGGAGGGACAGATTCATAACCCAGAGGCTCCCTTCACTCTGGAATAAAATCCCAGTCCAGGTTAGGCAGAGTCCCTCATTGACTCTCTTCAAGAGGAATCTTGATGAGTGGATGGGAGATCGTAGGTTTACCCCGGGTATCACTTCTGTGTCACTGTTAGACAGAGGCACAGTATACTAACCTCGAAAAAGGGCATAGCAAAATAAATTTAAAATGGGTGGCGAACGCCATACACATTCTGGCTAGGCTTATAAATGCCCTAGGGCAGATAGCCTAGTATGAACCTATGAACCTATGAACCTATGAACCTCATGTAAAGTTCAAAGTGTCTGTTGTTATTATCTGAGAAGGACAGGCAGAGAAAAGAGTTGGCCTCAATAACAGGAATTGATCGGCCCACTATAAGAGTTCCTTCTTGATGAAACTGAGAAGTGGAATTTGGAAAGTTAAAGGATGAAGATGCTGGGTCCAGATGAATTTGAGGTAGTATTGAATTTACCTCATATGATCAGGCAAATGGAACCACTGGAAGGCATAAAACCATGTAACCCAAACTTTTGAGAAACTGTCTTGTTGTGGACATTTTTTGATGTATCAGATTTAAGAAGTGAAGGTAAGAGGATGCTTTGTTTGATGGTAGGAAAGCTGTTGACAGAGATGATTAGGAGAGATTCCAGAAAAACTAGCTTGTATATGGGTATAGCTTTTTCAAGTTTAGTCTGAAACCCACATTGCTGAAATGATGAGTGGCAAAATGAACAGTTACTAGAGAGTCTTGGATGGAAAGAGCTGAAATGAGACAATAAGCCAAATAGGGGAAATATAAATGCATTTAGTCTGCGGAAGGCTATGACAGGGGCTACACACTTTGGAAAATCCTCAGAGCAGTGGAAAGTCCAAAAGACAAAGATGAAAACTGAAAGTACAATCATAAGGCAAAGAATATTACATAACATCTGTGGGTTCTGTGCATTGAAACATGCAAGCAGGCATACCTGAGGTCTAGAATGACTAGAAAAACCTTGGGAAACAGCAAAGTAAGCATTTTCACGTTTGATACCAAGAGAAAGAAGAGAAAGGCTGCGTGTGTAATAAAGTGATGGTTTGATGGAACAATACAGTGTATTTGGGATTTTTTCCTTGTTTTGACCAAGAGAAAAGTGCTTAGCCTTGAAAAGTCCAAAATATGGCTCCAAGTGCCTTCCTTTCTAGGAAATATAAACATTCTTGAATAGAAGTCTTTGCCTCGTTGGGATGGAGCCAGGGAATAGTTTTATCACTTCCCGAGAAAGCAAATCTGAAAGGATTTGAGAGAATTGATGTATTTGGTTCTTGGAGGAAGAGGAATCCTGTTTTGAGATAGTTTTGAATTATTTTTAGAACCCAGGCATCTGAGGTCATCTGAGATTGCCTGTAATTCTAGAAGGAAAGTCGTGGGGGTAGAAGAGGGTAAGGAAGCATAGGTAGTCATTATTTTTTCTTTTGAAAGTTTTTTTTGAGAGCTTTCTTTTTTTTTTTTTTTTGCCACCTTTCCTTTTTTTCTTATGTTGCTGCTTAGCAGGTATTTGCTGGGAAGATTAAAAAAGTTTTTTCAAAAAAGGGATACGAGAAAGAAGAGTAATCTCTTTGGTATTTAGGAATAGGGGACAGAGAGAGTTGTTTGATTCAGTGTATTCATTTTTCATTTCATAGATTCATAGATTGTTACAAGAATAACACCCCAGTGGGCCTTTCTAAACCTAGCCAAGTTTTCCCAAAAGAATATTGATGTTCTGTATCCAAATAGAATATTGAGAGCCAGGCATTTATAAGCTACCTCTGTGCATAAGGGACATGGGTGCCAGGCCTGGTGTAACTTTCCTATATCCCATCCACTGGTCTAGGTTGTGTTTAAAATGGGTAATAGACAAACTCCGCATCACATGAATGGGAAGTCTGTTCCATAGGAGGGGCAGTCTCTGAGACAGATATCTGCCTCTCCAGCATGCTCTGTTTAAGTCACAGACAAAATTCTGGTCCCTAGACCTTGTATTTCTGGTACTCTTTGACCTAGAAATATGAAGGGGATTCATAGGTGTGGGGTTTCCAGATGCCTTGTAAGCCAGGCATAGATCACCTCTCGGCAATCTATAAGAGACTGAGTAGAAGGAAAGGGCTTTAAGGAGCTTTGAATAAGGCAGGTTTGCTACACCTTGTATTCCTTTTGTAAGGAACGTCTGAGGTCTCTCTAGTTGCCGCATATGCCTGGTCAGGTACATAACAAAAGGAGCATTGTACTATTTGATTGGTCTGATAAGGGCAGAGTACAGTGGATAATGACCTTCTTGGACCTAGATGTCATGCTGTTACTTATAAGTTGTGCAACTTAAAAGGATTTCCTCACCACTGTGGCCACATGGTGGTCAAAGGTAAGGCTACTGTCTACATACGTCCACAGATCCCTGACCACTGGGTCGACTCTTGCATATTGTCAACATGGTAATTAGCTGGGATGGTTGATTTCCCAAAGGGTATAATTATGCATTTCTTAGCACTGAGTTTAAGACCATGGATTTGGCACCATCTGTTAGTCAAAGATAGACCTTCTTGAAGAATTTTAGTGTCTGCAGGGGAGTTGATGATAACCTCCAGCTTGCAATCATCTGCAAAAGTAGTCAGCCATAAACGTTCAGTATTTACTTACATTTCAGAGAAATAGATGCCAAAGAGGAACGGGCCCAGTACCGAGCCCTGGGGGCTCCACTAGTGACTGGCCTCTTGGTGGAGGTAGCCTCACCTATTTTGACCTCCAGGGTCCTATCAGTGAGCCAGCTGGCTATCCAGCAGATAACAAAAAGGTTTATACCTAAATTAATGAGCCTGTCTATAATGCCTGAGTGGGGTATTGTATCAAAAGCCTTGGCCAGGTTGAGGTAAACTGTGTGTACAGTCTTACCTTCATCCAATGCTTTGGTTACCCTCTCAAAAAGGTTCACCAGATTTAATAGGCAAGACCTTCCTTTAACAAAGCTGAACTGTGATGGGTCCAGCATTTACAGGTTAACTATGTCATCATTTGTCATGGCATGATGATTCTTTCCATGGCCTTACATATGAGGCTGGTAAGACCTATGGGCCTACAGCTACCCAGATCATTCCTTGGGCACAAAACCTGACTGTAGGCTCCAAATGAAACGTGATTCAAGTGGACCAGAGAGGACATGTTTCATGCTATTTATTACACATCTTCCATCTTCTTAAGAACCTCAGCTTAAAAATTTCTGAAAGAAGGTCTTTGTCAAGTGGAGTATTTTTAAGGTTAAGCCGTTACATCATTAAGAAAATTTACATTCTTACCCAAGTATCTCTACTTATAACTGTACCTGTAACAGTAGCCCTAGGCATCACATCCTCCGTATCAAAAGCACACTTAATAGAATGATTAGTGGCTGAGGAAGCAGAGTTTAACATCTCAAGTAAACTAGATTTAGTGCCTGAATTAGGTAGGCTTGATAGGGTTTGTTGTGTATTAGCAAACATAGACAGGTACTTATAAATATACATTTAGCAATTAATTGCTCCAAATGCCAAGGTGGAAGAAGCGTAGACTTTTTTTCCCAGATCTATCAAAGGCATGACTGACCTTATCATATGAGGCATAATTTGAAGCAGAAAAGGCTTTTGAACTTCTGTCCCCATCCAAAAAAATAACAGGGTCCACCATAGGATTTTTATAGAGAAATGTATGTGTTTTTATAGAGGAATTTATGTGTATCTGGTACTTTGGGGGTATGTGGTTAAGAGTCAGGGGAGACAAAAGCTGAAATAAAAGCATTCTCTAAAGTTCCTGTAACAGGAGATATGATAAATGGATTTGGGAAATCCATACTTAGTAACTCATGATATATTTCCTGAACCCCTGAGACTTCCTTACCTTCCAACTTGATGTGTTCTTTTATTTTTGAGATTGCATTCCCAAAAGATATTTCTTCATCTGGAGAATCTGAAGAAAGGATATCATCAGCTTCTGACTTATGAGGAGTAGGAGAGGATAACTGTGAGGTGTAGTCCAAACCCTTAATACCAGATTCAGAGACAGGCTTTTCTTTTTCTTTCTTTCTTTCTTTTTTTGTCCTCTTTCTATCATACTGACAGCCATTCCAGTTCCCCACGTCCTTCCCAGTGCCTACCAGTACCCCACTCTCCCCCCAATTAATGCCAAATTTCAGGTTAGGGTCAACAAGGAGCTTAAGGGTGTTCTTGGGGACTGTCCATCTTCAATCCAGGTTTTTTTCTTTATGATATACTCAAGATCCCATCTCCGCCCATGTTCACTGACCTCAATTGAGGGCTACTCTGCTCATTGGACCACACCACCCATTAGGGAATGTCTTCAGTGAATGCTCTCCCTCTCAGGATGGGCCCACTCATCCCTCCCTGCCAGTGTCTCAGATGCCCAAGATGCTAATCGAACACTGGTTGCCTGAGCAGTAGTTATTGCTTTATCCCTCCACTCCATAGTGCTGGCTCCAGAAACAGCCTCTTCTTCAGAGTTAGAAGGTATTAGGATGGCACAGTGGTGCAGCGGTCCACAGCAAGAGGTTCTCCTGTTCAATTCTTGGCTGGAGTGCCTTCTGTGCAGAGTCCGCATGTCCTCCCTGTGTTCATGTGGGTTTCCTCTGGGTGCTCCAGTTTTCTCCCACATCACAAAGACATACATCTGGAGCATTTCTCCTTGGGCCCCTGCTGAAAATTTGCTTCGTTCCAAGTCGGACTTTCCCGGTAAACAAATGTAAAATAAAAATAAAAATTATATTTCTTTTAGCTAGTAAAGAATTTGAATGAAAAATCTGAAAAAAACTGGATGGCTTTAAACAAGCCCCCTGCAAGATTGTACAAATCCTCCTGGGAAGCCTTCTGCACCAAAAGGAGCAGAAGGAGGTGACAAATGTTTACCTTTTTTTCTTCTTATTGTAATTGAGCCTTCAGGTTTTAGGCATGGAATCTATAGTTCAGAGCTCCATAAGTAACCTGGCAAAATCCTTCCTCACTAGCACTTGGGAAATACCTCCCTTACCCTTAGAGATAATATAGCATGGTTCTCCCTTCAAAACAAGTTCTGCCTGAGGCCTACCTCTCAACTGTCTAGAATTTTGCAGAATGTCTGTACTTTTGCCTCATAGTTTTACTCTGTTCCTTATAAAATATGTGATTTTCTGACAAACCTCAGAGAACTGAAGTCACTAAATAATGACAGACATTTAAATTTCAGATTTTCTATCCTTCAGAAAATGTAAGTTAATGAAAAACCTTCTATTCTATCTAAGTTTATAAGAGCAATATTTAATATCTGTCCCCGATTTTGGGCCATTATTCCCCCATTATGTTTGGCTTTGTCCAGAATTATTGCACTAAGAGGTTGAAAGGCATGGCCTGAAGAATGGTCTGAATGGACATATGATCATCCCAAGCTTTAGTTGTCTCCTAAGGGGTCATGCCAGAGGAACAAGACAGCCAGACTAACAGTCCAAGGGCTTCTAAGACACCTCAGAGGAGTTGTCAGTCCCAGACCACAGAAAAGACATTCTTTGGAAACCTGTTTAGACAGTTTATTTTTCTGCTGAGGGGCAAGATCTGCTGAATGGGAGTCTGATGACATGTGAAATCTCTGAGGAGCTTATTTTCAAGAAAACATTTTAACGCAATTTGGCCTACTCATTATAGTTTTAGGCATAAAGGAAAGACAAGTCTGATGGAACTTAACTTCCTGCTGTTCACCTAGACAAAAACACAGGAAGTATAGGTGGTTTATAAGGAATATGTCTACCACAAGTATAGTTGCTTTTTCTGACAGACATGCAAGAAATTTTTTATATATAGCTTTTTCACATAAAAAGGAAGGTACCCAACAGGGATATTTATCTGCCCAAAACATTAGCTGAAGCCAACCGCTGATGCTCATGATAATAAGCAGACAAGAAGTCTACATAAGCATACGGTTGACAAGAAAGTTCTGGTTTTTGTCATGCCCATATGTCCCTTCTATAGTAGTACATAATTTCATGCTAAGGGCAGATGTACATTACATGAGGAAGAAGCCTAAAGCTTTATAGTCAGGTGCAACATCTGATATCCTTGGCATGATACATCCCATACTACAATACCATCAAAGCTAAGCATCAGATGTAGAGGACAGTGATGCAGAGGAATGTATAATTTGCATATTACTGGCATGAGGGGGCCATGCATAGGCACAGGCTCACTCCATTTTACACTCACAAAGCAATTTTTTAATATAATTGTTTATTATTTACATAACCAGTTATCATATCACATAATTTTATGCCAGCCTGATAAGCCCAGAAAAAGGTTAAAACATGTTTTAGTTACAGTTAATACTGTTTGGCTTTTAAGGTCTAAATGCATAATTGAAGACTTGCAAAAAATAAAAAGTCAATGGACATTCATAAACCTTATAGTAGGACACATGAATGCCCATAAGGGATCATTTGCATATATCCCATGGGCCTGCTTATTACACTGTGAAGACTCTGTTTTTGGGGGGATCTTTCTGTTTGTTGTTGGCTTTTTGGGGGATCTTTCTGTTTGTTGTTGGCTTTTTGGATTTTCTAAGTGACATTTTTACCCTTTGTCTCAGTCATTTACTTAATTCAGATGTATGCCCAATGCCACTTTGTATATGATACATCTACACACGGTTCACAGAACCAAAGGCCTTGCAACAGCTCTGCTCCTTATATCTATGACTGAAAAAAAAAGATTTCTTAACTCAAGCTGCATCAACTCCAACTGCGTTTCAAAGCTCATGCTAGGGAAGAACTGTCAGTTGCCCATACTGATAATGATATGTTGGCCTTTACATTTCATTACCATGTCCTTCTTAGTATAAAAGGCAAGAAGCATGACAAAGCCAGGAGATCAGAGCTGGAATTCTGCATTAGGCTGATTTTTCATTTAGCATTTCTGTTAGGAGTTGGAAGTACTTACAAAATTGTGTTGCCCTGGAGATATCCATTTGATCCTGCTTCATGCAATCAAACATGCTCTTAGAATTCTGTGCTAAACCCTTAAAATGCAATTCTCCGTGTTATGCAGTCTATGTATTGCATATTATAAATAATTTGAACATGTATTCTACTCATAGCTTCATCACCCATAAAGAAACTTTGTGAACAGTACCTCTGCACCATTCACAAAAAGAAACAAACACAAGAAGCTTTGCACAGTGCACACACAAAGAGTACACCCCCTTATGCTCCTCAAAAAAAAACTGTACCCAAACAAATCAACCTCCTAGCAAAAAGTAGAATAAAAAGGAAGTAAACTAATCTAATAAAAAAAAAAAAACACGAACCACAGTCATTCAGAAAAAAAGCAAAACAGACCTAAAACTAAAGATCTATACTAAATACTGAATCACTTAACAAAATTGCAATGCTAACAAATTTTAATAGGGTACTCCCTGGCAGTATTGAGAGGTTCATTGAAATGTACATTATCATCTCAGCTACAGAGTACTAAGAACCATGTGCCCACACTATAGATGGGTAAGTATAACTGCCCAATCAGCTACACTTGCTCAGACACAGATAGCTACAGCTATATGTGGACAAGCATGGGAGCAAATAAACTATCTCCGATGTTTCAGTCTTTTTGTTGCCAACGTACTGCAGTGCAGTATATCTCACAACCTTTTAGTACAAGACGCAGGGACAAAGGGACAAAATCAGAGAAAGAAATATAAAAACTCTCTAGCATACTCACACAGGTAATCGAATAGCAGTTTATGCATTAGCATTAATTTATGCATGCCACCCGACTGTGCAACCGTCACTGTACTTGCAGCATATGCATACTGTGCCATACTTAAGCTCCATTCTTAAAAAACGCTTTGATTCACTGTCACAGCATTGAAACAGCAGGGTTATACTTTGTTTCCTTTGGAAATGGTATGTTAATGTAAAAGCTGTTAGTGCAGCAAACACAGCAGTACCTCTATGAAGGGCACCCTTGGCCCTGTCTAAATTTGCATCCCCTCAAGTAGGAAGAAAAATTATTAAAAAAGCTCCTCTGAACTTCCCTAGCTACACACAACTAACAGTACAACAGCAGTATATAAAATCTGTCTCTGATGTTGGCTTTCTACCCCTCCACGTAGCAGATTCTTGCACCGAGTGGTACATTTTTTGGAATGATTTGAAGTATAGCACTGACATGTCTGTCATTAGCAATGAGTGCAGTCCTCAACATAAGTCTCAGCTTCCATGCTCAAGAATGAGGGACAAGGACTAAAAATAATTGACAAATAAAGCACGATGAGCAAAGGCCCAAAATAAGTCATATTTTTAATATTATTCTAATTCACTTAACTCATTAATAAAACAACAGTTTTACAACTCTAATGTTTGCCATTATGGAATAACTGTAACCCTCATTGATTTATCAGAAAATCAAGCATTTTATGAGAAACAGGGCAAATATATGATGCAAGATCAGGGCCGTTCTGCAAAATCAGGGACAATTGAGAGGTATAGTCCACAATGCTTTGCCTGAGACCAAAAAAATTACAATGCTTTGCCATAGACTAAAAAAATGATCTATGTGGATGACACCAAAGTTTTAGGAACACTCAATGTATGGTGTATTGGAAGTGGATGGGGCAAGCCCAAGATGTATTGCCTAATACAGTAGCATATCTCCATTGGATATGTTACTGTGAACTACTCCAGCTTGTGGCACACAGTTTTAGGCAAACACTCACAAGACCAGCTGCTAGCCTGCTTTCCACAGTTCACTTCCCTCGGCCTCAACTTGCCGCCAGTGTTCAGCTGTTTGTAAAACATATCACTGCACATCAAAGGGAGGTTAAGGTTCCCTGGAATGGCAGACATTGTGGTTTGCTACGGAAGGAGGTTGATCACCTGTATAACAACCCAGCAATCAGGGGGCTGTAACTCAGTGTTTTGAGGTCTTAATGCAATGCGTAATTAGTCTAATGCAGTCAGGACTTCAAAGAAGGGGCACTGATTCTGTCCTCTGTGATTCATAGGTGAACCCACAATATCACATCAGATTCATTGAGTCCCAGAACATTGCCTGCAAGTGCTGGAATTGACCTACCCCACAGATACATGTTAACTGCTGTTTTCCTAGGATTTTGTGGTGAGTATTGATTTTGTTTTTTCGTTGAACTGCAGCTGGATGTTGCTGCAGCTCATTGAAACAATATAAATATGTTAAACACAGACCACATGTCCCTGCTACATTAATACCACAAAACTATAAAATCATAAAAAACTAAACTTTATCTAACAACTACAGTGGAAAACCACCCAAAAACATTCCATTCATAAAAATCTATATAATTTATATAAACGACTACTCAGTATAAAAGCTATGCAGTTATTTCCTCCCATTGAAATAAATGCAAATCAGTAATCCAGAGTTAAAAAGGGCAAAAAATGGATAAAGTGAAAAGCCGTGGATTATGCTTTGTGTGACAAATGAAATGTCTTGTAATAAATGATTATGGAACAAATTCTATGACGAATGGCAGACTCATTCCTTAAACCTCACAGTGCAACATATGTAATTTATCATACATTAGATCCTCACATATTCCATGTACACACATTGTTGTTATACAGAATGGTTAGCTCCACAGTGCTAATAGCTGCATTGTGTGCTACAGTAGTGCTAAAGAGCAAGCCAACCATTCATAAATGTGCAAAAGCCATATGGAGTAAAAATTCAGTAGGTTGTCATTTGTATGTTTCTGAATCCATCACTCGTACAGTTGGAACAACTGCATTAGCCTTCCCCTGCCAAGCCATGCAACACTATTACATGGGTACCTACAGAGAGACGCATACACACATACACACCTATCAACACACATGCACAGACACCCAGTCACATGCACACACACCCACACACACACACACACACACACACACACACACACACACACACACACACACACACACACACACACACTCTCATGCATACACACACATACACACAGTACTTCCCTGCTATGGTGCTAAGTGTCCTGCTACTGAAATAGACAACAGTGAACACAGTTAAATAGCACATTCAGTCCCACTGATCTGCTAAGCTTATCTTTGAATTGCTTTACCATTCTGTTTCAATCGTGAAGTAAGGGTCTGGAGCAGAAGATATGGCTAATTGATATTAGATGCACCTCCAGATCCCCCCCCTCCCCCCACACACACACACACACACACACACACACACACACACACACGTGTATGTGTGTGTGTATATATATATATATATATATATATATATATATATATACATATATACACATATATACATACACACACACACACACGTGTGTGTGTGTATATATATATATATATATATATATATATATATATATATATATATATATATACCCTGCATTATCCAGCACTCCACTGAAGTGCTACTGGCTAGAGGCTTCATGCCACTGTAAGATACAGTGACCTTTGACTCACTGCCTTGTAGGAGTCTGAGTAATCGTACCAGAAACAGTTTCACTGTACACTGTGTATTTCTGAATAGCCCTCAGTTTGTGTGCACGTGCAAGTGTGTGCATGCATGTCTGCACGAGTATGTGCATGTGCATGTATGCATGCATGTGTGTGTTTGTGTATGTGTGTGTGTGTGTGTAGCTTTCTATCAGAACTGAGAACCTCATAATGTGAGTCCAGACACTGAAACCTAAAGTTTAATTCTGAAAAAGAAAAAAAGAAGAAAATTCCAAAAATTACTGTGAAACTGCTGCTGTTTCAAAGATCACAGATATATATTTACATCCATATAGCTCCAGTCAGTATGGTCAAGCAGGGTGTTGTTGAGTCCCAATACACTGATCACAATTCACTGAGTTCTGATCCCTCACCTGAAGAGGAAGTAATGTATTCTACCTTCTCCTTGCAGGACCCATTTTAACACCCCATTTCAAAAACTGATCAATTTCTGATGTGACCAATGACTAGTGTATCTGTAGCGTCATGTGACAATTGATACATACACACACACACACACACACACACACACACACACACACACACCACACACACAAACAGACACACACACACACATGCATACAAAACACATGTTTATTTTACATGTGTGTGTTTGTGAATGTGTTTACATTGTGCGTTAATTTACAAACAGCAGATGAGTGTCTCCATGAGCCATGTTTATTCATCTTCCTTCACATTTTTCAGCTGATTTCATCTGTGAGAAACAGGCAATGACCGGGTGGTATATGTCAGTAGCACTGCCATACAACTTTACAATGATTATTCTTCCTAAAGCTAAGATACTCATTTTTATACAAGACAAGAACGTTAACCACATAAGATCTGGTTGGTGCATTGCACTCAGGTGTGGATAACAGAAACATAAAATCGCAGTTTTCAGTTTCAGTGGTTTATGGTCATTATGTTTGTACAGACTTGCACTGAATAACATTCTTCTTAATTTCAAGCACTATTTTTATGCTTTGTTAAGAAGTGTATCTAGTTTTTATAGTTGTACAGCATATTTTGCATCTGCCAGGAGAAGCTAGAAAGAAAATCAGATATTTTTCCTCTCATACAGTCATAATGTTTATGATTTTAAATAAGCTTTCTTTATTCTTAGAGAGGAAGTAAGCTATTATTAATTTCTTTGCCAGAGTCTAACATTCAATATGTTTGTGATTCATAACCAAAAACTATCAGCATTAGACAATTTTTCTACAAATGGGCACTTATAAAGCCATCAATTTTCTAATTAACAATTCTTAGACCTCTACAAATGCTGTATGACTAAAGATAAAAATAATAACAAGCTGCAGAGAGCTAACAACTTAATGGTGATGTTTTCCTCTTGTGATGGCTTGTATTGGACTGGTCCTGTTCCTTATATCCTTTGGTTGCGGGATATGCATCAGCTCATCCATGACCCTGATCAGGATAAAGTGATTATCAGAAAAGTAATTAATAAATGAACTCATCAAGAAATAATTATCATCCTAGCTCGTTTCATGTGATTCAGTACTAACATCTTTCTCATAAAACCTCAGAGTGCCCCTGCAGAAGGAAAGCAATCAATAGAACACAAAATTGTGGCATTGATCCATTGTGACAGTAAAATATTTTCCCAAACCAAATGAATAAATGTCTCAGATCAATTGTTTTTCCTGCATAACTTACTTTACTCTGTTGCATTTTTTTCTGCTGTATTAACCTGCGATGACCCAAAAGCATTAGTTATGAAACGGAAGTAAAAGAAGACTTAATATCATGTTCATAAATATATATCTGAGTAGACCTATACTAAACTAGTTTCTCTACTGCATGTAAATAATTAAAATATTTTTTAGTGCTTCGGATCAAATCCAGCTAGATGCTAATAGTTTCAAAACTGTACTGTGACGTGAGCTCAGAAAAATAAAGAAAAGTGACTGTTTCTGAGAATTGTAAATTAAAATGGTGAAGTACCAGTAATTTGAGAAGTCAAATGTTTCCTTCAGCAAAAAAAGCAAAATATTGTGAAAACCTGTTGTATAGGCTTATTCATATCTAGACTTTCTGTTTCATGGCTTCTTGGCTGTTATTTGATGCATTTGTAAAAGTTTTTTTCACTTTCAGCAAAGTTGAGATTCCATCCATCCATCAATCCCAGTCAGCCATTATTTATTTATTTTATTTATTTATTTACATTTGTTGACCAGGAGTGTCCAACTGGACATAGGTCCATTTTCAGTGGAGGCCCAGGGGGAAAAGCTCCACAGTTAAAATAAACAGACAGTAGTTACATTGGATTACATAGCGATTAACAATTTAACATAGCAATTAATTACAAACATATTTACAGATGAAGAACATGGTACATAGTACATCAGTAGACAACTAGAATCTTTATCTGCGAATACACAACAGACATTAACAAATGTTACAATAAAAAGTTCCTGCTGTATAATAAGTACTAGGCTTATGAGCATCTGAGCTTGCTATAATCAAGGTAGTTAGTGGGGTGGAAATAAAGGTAGTGGTTGGATGGGGTGGGTGATATTAGAGTGAGAGTTGCAAGGGCATAGCCAGCATGTTTTTAGGTGCACTTTTATTAAAGTTTTGAAGTGGGTGCATGATGGTACGGAGGTAATTGTGGGTGGGAGGGAGTTCCATAATTTGGCTATGGCACAAGAGAATAGTGCTTCACCAGCAGAGTTACTGGCTTTAGTGATCTGCAAGTGATTTTTGTTGCTGGATCTTAGTGGTCTGGTGGTGCGATAGGGTTGGAGTAGATTCTGGAGCTGTGGGACATTTAGTGGATGGTTTACTAGTTTGTGGGCGAGTGAGAGTTGATACCATTGAAGGAGGTTCAAGCCAGCCCAGTTCAGCAAGTGAGAGACAGTGGTGACTATGGTAGGATGCCCCTGTGGTGAATTTGGCGATTTTGTTGTAGCAGGTCTCTAGCTTGTTTAGATCGCATTGCCTTAGGTTGGTATATATTGGAGAGGCATAAAGTAGGGTGGAGATAAGGTGGAAATTTGTTATTTAAATCTTTGCTGCTTTGGTGAGAAGTTGCTTATTTCTGTATAACACTCCTAGTTTTTTGTGGACTTTTTTTATGGTCATGGATATGTGAATGTCAAATTTTAGTTTATTGTCTATTTCCACTCCTAGCAATTTGGTGTATTCAGTTGGATATATAGTGATGTTGTCTTTTGCTGTGATGTTAAAGTGAGAGTTGTTTTTTTTGTATGTGTTGTGGGTTGGAAGATGAGTACTTTTGTTTTGTTTGGGTTGAGTATTAATTGGGCATCGGATAACCAAGTTTCAACAGAGAAAAAGGCTTTCTGTATGACTTTTTTGCAGTTTGGGTAGGGACTGGGCTGAGCAGATGATGGTTGAATCATCTGCGCATTGTATGAGTGTGCCATGTTTGGTGGCAGAGGCTAGATTATTGGTGAAAAAAGAGAAGAGTAGGGGTCCAAGGATGGATCCTTGGGGAACCCCTATGGAAACAGGTAGTTGGGGAGATATGACATTCTGCCAAACAACGGATTGTTGGTGGTCAGACAGGTAACTCTGAAACCAGTTGGTGACTGATTGAGAGAAGGATAGGTTATTGAGGACAGAGATAAGTTATTTGTGTGGGACCATGTCAAATGCTTTAGATAGGTCTAGGAAAGTAGCGGAGGAGAGTTAGCCATTGTTTGTATGCTGAAGGATAGTGTTAGTAAAGGAGAGTAAGGCAGTGGTGGTGCTATGGTTTGGTCGGAAACCATGCTGCGTACTGGAAAGGAAGTTGTTAGTAAGGAGGTAGTCTGAGACCTGAGAGTGTATGCATTTCTCTAGTATTTTGGAGAGTGGAGAGAAAATAGCTATGGGGCGGTAATTGGCTAGTTCTGTGGAGGGGCCGCCTTTGTGGATGGGGAATTATATGTGATACTTTCCACAGTGTGGGAACATAACTTTCTGACAGAGATCGGTTAATCAAGATGGATACTGGGTAGGCCAGAGCATCAGCTGCGATTTGTAGGTATTCACTTGGGAGGTTGTCTGCTGCTAATTTAGTGGGCTTAAGTTTAGTTAAGAGTTTTTTTATGTTGGAGGTAGGTACTGGAGAAAAAGAGAAGGCAGTGGGGAGATTACTAGTTGAAGGCGTGGGTTGGAGGGGAGGGGGGTTGTGTTGTTTAGCTAGTGATAGTATGGTTTGTGTGAATTGTGTGCTGAATGAGGAAGCAATATTTTGTTTGGGGCTGTGTTGGGAGGAGTCTAGGGCAGACTGGTAGTATTGGAATTTGTCCTGTTTTATTAGCTTTTTGACTCTATTGCGTAGTTCTATGAATGTTTGTCTAGCTGTGGGGGTTTTGGTTTTGCGCCAGTGCTCCCAGGGTTTATCCCTGTTTTTCATTTCTGACTTAGTGGTTTTCTGTAGCCATGGGGAGGGTTGTGCCTTGGTTCTGGAAAATCTTATGGGGGCATGGTAATTAAGGATGCTCAGGAAGGTAGTATTAAAAAATTCAACTGCGTCATCCAAGATTGAGGTACTTTAGAGGATGCCAGTTACATTCTTTGAGGGATGAGATGAATGTGAGTGAGTTAAAGTTTATTTTTTTACGTATTTGATGGTAGATGGCAGGTTTAGCTTGGTATAGGTATTTTTTTAGTAGGAATGTTGGGGAGTGATCACTGAGGCTATCTGATAAGCAGCCTGTTATATATGACTGGGGGCTCTTACTGACTAGTATCCAATCCAGGGTAGTGTGCTTGCTGGAGTTTGTATTTATCCTGGTTGGCAACTGGACTAGTTGGGTGAAGCCATGAAGGTTTACATGATGGGTTGGATGGTTGCCAGAACAGGATTGCCAGTCAATATTGAAATCACCTAAAATTATAGTTTCTTGGGGGAGATGGAGGGTAGACCAGCTGAGGAGGTTTTCTAGTGGAGGGATGTTTTGGCCAGGTGGGAAGTAGCATCCAATTATGTTGATGGTTTTGTTTTGGTTTATTTTGAGGTTGGTATATATTATTTCTTCATTGCCTATTTGTGGAGCTGATAATTTTAAGATCTGGCTGTTTAGATGCTGTTTAAATATTATAGCTACACCGCCTCCTTTCTTGTTTAGCCGTCTTTCCATTTTCAGTATCTACTTTATCCAGTTAGAAATGTTGATAATCAGGATATCATCCCTGCAAGGAATAACCATAAGGCAAGATCACTCCAGCCCGGGATGCTTCATACTCTCTCACACACACACACACACACACACACACACACACACACACACACACACACACACACACACACACACACACACACACTTCACGCATTTCTAGTGGCATTTGGCCATTGCCATTTCATTTATCTGCATGAAAAAAATGGGAAGAAACTTGTGAACATGCAAACTCCATAAAAAGCACACCAGCCAGGATCTGTACCCGAGAACAAGGCACTGTCCTGCTTGAGAGGTAGTTGTCTGCCTCCATGTGTGCAGGCTCACCTATCTCATTTCCCTGACTGAATCTGCTGCTGCAAGATCACACTTTACACAACCACTTGTACTGCTCCTTGAAGAGTTTTCTTTCTTTCCCCATGGTTCTGTGACCATAAATATGGTATACTTAAGTAAGGGTGTATGGGGGGTGAAGTCCCTTACAAGACAGTTTGGTAAATATTGGCTTGGTTGCATGCTGTGGATTTATGGTGTGATTGACCAGTTAGGGCTTCAGGTATTTGACAGTCATTCAATTATAGAGGAAGCAACATTAACAGAAGCCAGTTGGCAACTGAATACATAACACCTCCTTCCTTACTCAAATTCTCTAAGGTATTTAACCATTTATTAAGCAGTGGCACACTACAGAAGCATAGCAACAACTGATTAAAGACTCACGTAATTATCTATCCTTAAAAACCTCTTGGCATAGTATGTAATTTTTACACAATAGATATATTTTTGTAAGTATAATCTATAGTACAATGAGTATAACATGATATGTATAAGCGTTAGAGCATATTTCCTAGAAAAATGGATTTTTATATGTAATGAACATATAATAGAAACAATAAGTATAGTGTTGTTCAGGAATAACACTTCAAGGCATTAAGTACCACCACAGTGTTATGCGGATTGTTTATTTAGCAATTAGTGATAATTATTTAAAATAACACTCTGAAATGGTACTATATACATTTAACTCTTGTATAATTCCTTATCCATTCCACCAGATAAAATCTTGCAAAGGCATTTAATGTGGCCACAGCAAAATATCTGTAGCTCAGTTGAGTTTTAGTTTGTACCAGACACTTAGAGTAGTCCTCTAAATTTGGTCAGTGGCTTGTTTAGGCCCATTTGGTAAGGCAAACAATTGGATAAAGTCTCTAAACCAGGAGTCTGTAATATAACAGTTATTTGTCCTGAAAGCAGTAGTGCAAACAGTCTTTGGCAACAGGGCAAGATATGAATCAGTCATCATACATCTAGAAATTCTGCTGTCATCTAAAATTATCATCTCTCTCTTCTGGTACCCCCTTTATGATCATTCTGGTTATCCTTCATCTGTGGGTGTGGAAAGATCTGGCTGGGTTATCCATCCATCTGTGAGTGAGACTTAGTCTTTCTTCCATTTGTGGTAGGCAAACTGGTCATCAGTCCTTCTTCGGTGGGTAGTATGGCCACTTATTTCTTTATGGATTGCAACTGATACATGTAGGCTGCTTTTAGTTTTGTTTTTATGGCATTTTCCAGTTCCCCCATGCCTCTGAATAGGATAAAGTAAAACTGGAAAATTAACAAATCATTTTTTTAAGAATTAAGGTAATTTAGGCATTAATGTGTATAATATTATCATTTGCAGTTTTGAGAGCATTAAGATTATGCAGAATTTTCTGTGAGAATTTTAGCCTTTTTGAGTTATAAACATTATTATTTGCTTGAGTGGCCATTATGATGTTTAGTGTTACAAAATTTGAAGTAAAAATTACAACTTATTTGTATGAAGTATGGGAAATCTCACAAATGAACTGTGATATCTTGTTACAGAGCTAAAGTCATACATTACCTAAAGCCATTGAGATGGCTTGTTTTCATTCTTCCATCACATTAGGGGGACTCGACTTTTTTGCAGTAATACTGTTAGAAATCATTAAAGGCTGAGACCTCATACTTCTGCGGTTCCATTTTCTGCTGTAGCATCCATTTTTCACGTTTAGTAGACTGATTCTACCTCCACATCTATTTTGTTTTCACACTGAAGCTGTTCCTTGTTAGATGTAAAATACACTACTTGTTCAAGCTGAAACACTCAGAGTAATTTTTCTTGGCTTTACTTCTGATGATTTATTTCATTAAATTAAAAACTACAGTATGCTGATTTATAGTGCCCTTTGGTTACTGCAAATGTATTCCATTGGTACCTTTTTGGTGGCTTCTTGTTGCTGTTTGAAAAACTGAAAAAAAAATCATATTTGCTCATACGAACTAGATCCATTCAATACTACACACAGAAATATAATTTCACCTTGCTGTGTAACTACACCTTTTGTCATACTTTTGAGCATTATTAAGAGGTCACTGGATATAGTTTTATACTGGACATTTAGTTATTTCTAATGGAACATTGCACTTCCTAATTTCTGCCATGATTTTCTTCATCTCAGTGCAGCAATTTATAACAGGTACCTGTGAACAATTTTACATAGACAGCAGTTTGGGAGGACTTGGGATTTTACCAATGTATTACTTAATGGTCAGAAGTTCACCTTAGAATATTTCCTACAGGATGCAGGGTTAGCTGGGGTCCTGGGTTTTATTTTTATTTCAAATGAGACAGCTGTATGGTCTGACCTGACTGGATAGGACATTACAGTGGATGGGGGGTGCAACATTCTCCCACATTTGAGGGAACAGGTCCAGGAAGTTAATGCCCATCATGAGCATATGGACTAGCTGGTCCAGGGTGTTTGTATTTACAATGTCCAGGAATTATGTATGACTCCCAGTTTATAATGGGGTAATTAAAGTCACCCATAAATATGGCATCTTTAGCACATTTAAGTATGTGTTATGGATTTCCTGGGTCATAGAGGGGGACCTGTAGCTTGCAAGGATATGGTATGGTATGGGACTTTGTATATGGTAATCTTGACATGGAGAAGCTCAAGTGCATCATAGTTTTTGACCAGCCTAGAGGTGTGATTGTTTGTTTATATAAATTGTAGCACCTCCACCTTTAGTCCCATCATATGCAGTAGCTGCTCTAAATTTTTGAAAGGCATCATAGCCCTGCATTGCCACAATGCTCTTCACATCTTTAAACCACGTCTCAGTAATTGCACAGACATCTACATTCTCCAGAGTGCAGAGAGCTTGCAGGGAGTGGAGTTTCTTGTTCAGACTCCTGGTGGTACACCTTTAAATTTTCTTGGGTTCATTATGCTCTGTTTTATTATAGACTATATTCTGAATGCAAATTCTCATATGTGTCATCCTGGATCATAGCTGAAAATGGCCATGGCATACCAGCCCCGCTACCTGGTTAATAAATGTAATAAATAAATTTGTAAGTACTCTCTGTAGGCCCATATATGATGTTAACAATGGTCTGTATTTGTTCTCAGCATGTATTCCAATGATCAGCCCACCTTTCAATGTCCTATAAAGTTCCTCTTGAATCTGGCAATAGGTTCATTTATGGCCTACTGGCCTTCAGGAAGTCAGATTGCCATTATCTCAAATAGTTTCAAACCAAATTTTATATTATTCATATTTGGGCACTAAGAGAAACCTGCAAAGTTTGATTTTGAAACTGGTTAGTGAAATGTATTCTTTAACCTTTTTTGGAATCTATTTCACAGTCTGTGGAACTACTGTATAACTGTAATATGTTTGTTTATTTTCTTAGTAATATTAACGTTAGTCATTAATAAAAGATGACTTGAAGTAGTGTTAGCTCCAAATCTGACATGCACCAGACGCAGAGTTTCAATGAACACTGGCTCAAGCATTGCTCTCTCTCACAATTCTCTGTCTCCAAAAACAGTAACAGTTCTTGTATCCTTCAACCAGTAACAGCACTATTGTATATAAATAAAGAAAAGAATGAAAACGCTAACACTGTGTTTGGTTTTTCATCCTGCTGACAGTTGCAAGATTTAACAGCTGTAGCCATTTGTTGATGTTTTATGGTCAAGTTCCTGTAGCCTTTTCACATAGTTCTTGTTTTCTAAGCAAAGTATTTTTTGTTTTCCTTGCTATGAAATTTTAAATATTTTCTAATTGTATTATATGCTTACTTTTAAAACTGCAGAAGAGAGTGGTATATTCAATAATGGAGTGAATTAATGAGGTGTATACTAGGACAATGACTTCCAAATATTGTCTAGATATGGCTTTGAGTAACATATATAGGCAATACCATAAGCCTTCTGCCAACTTTTGTAGCTCTTTTCTATATTCAGAAATGGTTTTATTTTTCTTTTGATTTTGTCTGTGTAATTTAAATTATTCAGCTACGATAGACACCTGTGGAATGAAGTATTCAGAAAAGACTTACATCAAAGAGTTTCTCTCACCAGCAAACTGCACAATCTATATGTTACATCACTTTACATTTATATGGCAGCAGAAGGAAACAGCCTGTTTAGTGTGCTCTTTTAGTGAATTTAATATTCTACCTCCCCACCACCTCTACCTTTCTCCTATCCCTCTTTCCATACCTGCCCATGACCTCTTGAATGGGTACATGTATTCTGTCTCCATCATCCCTTCTGGTAGCCCATTCAGTAGGGCCACAATCCTCTCCATGAGAAACTACTTTCACAGATTCAGTAAGTAGCTGGTTTTACAAATGGTATTCTATGCCCTCTCCTCCATCCCTCCATACTTCCATTTCTCTCCTTTTCAGGCAACTCCTTCACATTTCTAGTAAGTGATCTTGTGTAAAAGTTTCATGTCTCCCACCCTATCACTGGCTTTCTTTCCCTTCTGCCTTACATATCCTTCTGGAGGCAGCAGCATTATGTCCCCCTCCCCCTATGAACCCTCAGGACTACATGCAGTAATTAAGATGTAGCCTGAGCAATAGTCTGGCAGTATTACTTTTTTATTTTGGAGTCTGTCCCCTTGAAGTTGCACCATAGAATTACGTTCTCTGTTGCCACGATTTAAACAGTGTACTGCTGGCAGTCAAGTCTAGGTATTATTAAATACATATGTCATTTCTAGTGTTGTTACCAATAAACAAGGATATAGGGAATCTCCAAACTCTGGATCCCACACAGTTTGGCTTTGTGAAGGGTAGATCATGCCTGCTCAGCTTGGTCAACTTCTTTGAGTCGGTCACCAGAGCTGTGGATGAAGGCAAGGTGGTTCATACAGCCTACCTTGATCTGGCCAAGGCCTTTGATACCATTCCCTCACTTAGTAATCATAGAAAAACTCACTAAGTTAGACATCAACCCCCATATCACTAGGTGGGTTGCAAACTGGCTCACAGATAGAACCCACAGTGTGAAAGTAGCTGACTCTAAGTCAGACTGCCGACCAGTCACAAGTGGAGTCCCACAGGGATCAGTCTTGGGTCCTCACCTGTTTGGTATCTACTTCTCAGAAGTCCAGGCCAACAGGAAGGGACTCTGGCTGACAAGGTTTGCAGACTATTGCAAGTTGTGAGCCATTATTAACTCCCCAAGTGATGTTGACATCCCACAGAAAGGCCTCACTGAGACCAACAACTGGTGTCAGAACCATGGCCTTAAGCTCAATGCCAAAAAATGTGTCATCATCCCCTTTGGGAAAAACCCAGTTCCCATGAATTACCCCAATGATAGTCCACTGAAACACAAAAGGTGTTCTAAGAGATCTGGGAACACAGGTTGACAGCAACCTCTCTTTTGACCACCACATTGTCACTGTGGTCAGAAAGTCCTTCTATGTGGCACATCTCATTACTAAGGGTTTTGCATCCAGGAAAAAAGAGGTCATTGTCTCCCTCTACTCTTCCCTCATTAAGCCAGTCATCGAGTACAATGCCCCATTTGGTATGTAACTCACTAGACACCTGAAACAACTAGAGAGGCTGCAAAAGTACCTCACAAAGAGGATCCTAGGCCTTAAACACCTATCCTATATGGACAGACTCAAAAAAACTCCAACTATTCTCTGTCTCATATCGCCTACTTAGAGGCGATCTCTGCTTGACTTACAAAGCCATGTCTGATCCAGCTCTGTTAGAAATGCTACATCTAAAGAAATCCCAATCCCTCCGCACCACATGCTCCAGAGACCTCAACCTCATTACCACAATCAACAGAACGTGCTGGAGGGACAGGTTCATAACCCAGAGACTGCCCATGCTATGGAATAGACTTCCCATACATGTCAAACAAAGCACCTCACTGGCCCTCTTCAAGAGAAATCTTGATGAGTGGATGGGAAATAGAAAATTTAGCCTGGGGATCACTCCAGTGGCTGTACTTGGCAGAGGCACTGGGAACTAAGGTCGGGTGGCACTATGCCAGGGTAATCCTATGGGCTAGGTTTGTAAAGGTTCCAGGGCCATTGGCCTAGTACACACCTATGAACCTATAAACCCATACCCAGTTTATACTTCACTCTATGGTTGTTGTGGCCCATGTGAAGCATTTTCTGTTTATTCCCAATCAGCCTCAAATGCCATCTTCCTGCCCACTTAGACAGTCTCATTAAGTCTTTTCTTAGACTCTTTCTCTATCCTCCTTTATTACACGTATGCCTGTGTCATCTGTGATAAGGCTGAACCTGCTGCCCATTCCCTCTGATATTTAAAAACTAAAAGAAAATTCTAGCCAAGCTAGAATTTCCTCTGTGTGATTCCTCAAATCTCTTGTATTAGAGGCAGATGGGATATATACAAATTTCCCCCTGATATTTCTGAAATGGATACACTGAACATTAAATGACCAGGCCAAAGTCTGTAGTAGTACACCTGGTATTCCCTTACTCCTGACACTGAACATCTCTATATTTTGCTGCTTCCTACCCTCCAATCTGGTTTATCAGTCTTCATCCTACTTCAGCGTCTGAACCTGAAATTCATCCTGAGACAGATACAAACCTACTAAATTTTAATGTCAGTCCCATAAGCATCAAAAAGACATAACTGAAGGATCCCATTTTGAATTAAGCTAGAAATAATGTGCATGACATAATATACAGTTGTATCATTCCCAAAAAGGTCACTCATCTTTTGCCATTTTTAGACCAGGGGATGACCTGATTTACAGTGCTGACTAAAGAGGAAGAGGTGCATATACAGTTATTGGGTTCCCAGACTATTTGGATCAGTCTGATAACTAGATCATAGCCACATACTGTGAAGTCACTTGGGAGTAGAAAAGGGAGATCGTAGTGAGAAGATTACACTGGCTATTAAATTATGAGCCATTCAACAAACTCATCATGAATGCAGTGGGTCCATTAGTAAAGTCCCCTAGAGGGTATCAATATCTCCTAGTAGATGTATTCTTTGACCTTCATTATACAGAAACTAAAGTCATTCCCTTACCTAAAGGTTCTGAAAAACCCATAGCAAAAGAGCCAATTGTTATATGCAGTAAGCTACTGATTTGTTTGTGTCTTTCGGCTTTTCCCAGTTAGGGGTCGCCACAGCGGAACTCCGGTCCGCTAATGATTGTCAGTTGATTTTTACATACCGGCTTGCCAGACCTGATGCACAACCTTCAACGAAGGTATGCCCATTCACGTTTTCTTAATGCAGAAGACGGTCTAGCTGAGAATTGAACCAGACAGCGTCTTACTGTGAGGCGACAACGCTACCGCAGCACCACCTTAACCAGCTAAGTACCTCTACAGATAGATACATTTGGTTGACTGCTTAAACAAAACTTATAATTGTGCTCTGTTGGATTTTAAACAAGTACAGGAACAACTGGGATAGCTTGTTCATCTATCCAAATTTTATGATCAGAGAGACACCATGGTAATCGACAAGATTCTTACTACAAAACTGAGTTTACAACACTCATCCTAAAGGAATATAAGACATACTGAAAAAATTTGGGAAAAGGAGGTTTCCCTGTTTCATATTGTAAGCCATCAGGTACCATAAATAAAGAAGGAGAGAAATGGTATGGCCTCAGGAAGCCCAGAAAAACAGTTATAATAAAAACGCTGGAGTCCATGCATTTCACCCTATGAACAGAGTATCAGTTCTTATTCCCATTGTGTGGAATAAACTCCTTACCACAGACTGGAAAAAATAAAAGGGACAGTTAACTTTATCAACAACATACTGGTTTGGTGTCAGACCAAGAATGAACATAATCACAGACTAAAAAGTTTGCTAGACAAACTGTCTTTACAACATCAAAATGTCCCCTAAGAAATTCCAGAGTGGGGTTCAATCTGTCAAATACTGGAACATGCGGTAATCAAAAGAAGCATAAGAACTAATTCAGTTGTAGTGGAGATGGAACAGCTGGAGGTATATGTATGTATGTTAAAGGATTTGAAAATGGTCCAGTAACTGTCCAAATGCATACCCAATCCATCTCAAGCACCCCTCTTACTATATCAACATTTGCAAAATACTTTAGAATGATGCTAGGAGCAAGATAAGAATGTTGTTTCAAAATTCTAAAGAAGCTGGTAGCTAAGTCTCCCATCCTGTGATACTATATTGCAACAAAGCCTTTGGGCATCCAAGCTGATGCCAGTCAGTCTGGACTAGGAGTTGTTTCTCTGCAAAATAGTTAGCCAGTGGTGTATGGATCTAGAACCATGACAGATGTCCATACTAGGTATGCACAAATTGAAAAGAGTTGTTGGCCATTGTAAACGATTGTGAAAAGTTTTATTAATGTGTTATGGGATGGCATCAAATGTGGGGACAGATCACACACCCTTACAAAGCACTGTTTCAGAAGTTAGTGGCTGTGGACTGTTACTCCGAATACCCAAAGATGATCAAATTAATTGAAACTTCATCCAAGGCTAACATTAAAATTCTGAAAGGAATTTATGTATGTACATTATGTGAATACCAGACATCATGGTTTCAAGCAATGGGCCACAATTTAAAAGTCAAAAATGTGTCAATTTTGCAATTGCTTGAAAGTTCAAGTGCATTACAGCAAGCTCCAAGTAACAATAGTTAAATGGCCAGATGGACTGATCTTTGTAAACAATCAAAAATATAATGAAAAAATATGCATCATCAAAAAACTAAAATTAGTATCTTGCTCTCTTGGACCTATGCAATTTTCAGCTGTGGCACAAATCTTAATGGAAGAGTAGTTAAACACAAGATTACCAACCTCGCCAGCTTTATCAATACCAGCACCTGTAACTTGTTTCAAATAAAAAATAGAAAAAGCATAGCAAACAAGTTATGTGTTGTGCATTATCCTAAATTGAGTGCAGTATAATTTTACATTGCGTATATTTAGTCGTTTTCTAAATGATGTTCTGTAAGACAGATTTATATAGGGATGACTCATAGAATAACCATAATGAGAAAAAGTAATAATTTTCATTATATTAAGATTTCTTAATAATTGCACAGGATCTGGATATAACTTTCTTTTAAGTTAATACACTATATAATGACTGGAAGATATTAGTTTTATTTAAGATAAATGGTATGCTGTTAAGTAATATAGTAGATGACACACGACTTGTCAAAATTTGTCATACCAAGTGCCATATATATATCAGCAAAGGTAGAAAAGCTCTAAGAGTGAACAAAAAAAATAATAAGAATGATAGAAAATAAAAGTGAACAGCTGTAAAACAGAAGGGGGGAAATTGCATTGATTGCAAAAGAAAAACAAATGTTTTTATTTTGAAATCAGTCACATTAAAATAAATAAGTGTAGCTTCAGACATACATTGAAAAGTGGTACTATCAGAGAAAGGGGTTTTGGTAAGGTAAATGCACAGTCTTGGTTGGGGCAGCAGCAGAGTTTGGGTTAGGGTTAGCACATACGAGTAGTGATGGAGAAGAGGCTGATAACCATTATGCATGCTCCCCTATATTTTATGCTATAGGTTTACAACTCAAATATAGTGCCAGCTTCTTTTATGAAATGTTATGCACAGCAGTGTCCTAAATGTATTCCTATACATGGTTCCACGATGCAGAGCAATGGAGCCCTGCTTGTGAACCATGCTGCCATAGTTCAGTTAGCACTGCAGGAGCTAAGCATGGAAAGGGGGGGTGAAGGGGTGTGACTCGCTCACCTCTTTTGGTGGCTGGAAAGGGAATTATATGCACTCAGGAGCACACTGCGCAGATAATATTTCTATGATGTGTACCAGAGAAATTACTTCCCATGCTTCAAGAGTAGGGACAGGGCTATGTGAATGGTCCTCATGGAAGTGAAGTGGACAACTTTTATAGACAGCTCCTACACTGTGCCTAGCCAAGTGTGCATGGAGGCTTAGGACATAACAGATAATGTTCAAACCACCTTGACAGCTACCTAAACAATACCCTGTCCTGGTCAGCCCTCACTCTGTTGATACAGAATAAATAGGCTGATTGACCAGGAGGGGGCGGATAACTGGCAAGCAGCAGAGGCAAATGTGCAAACAAAATGCATTCTTATGTTCATATTGATAGGTAGTAGCTGTTGGAGCAACCAGTGTGTTGTCAAATGTCCCAGAGCAATAAAAAAATGTGCCCTGTTTGCTGGAGTTTCCGTTAGGGGAAATACCCTTTTCCCTAGTGTGCAGCAAATTCGGGGCTGCTTACATTAACAAAGGAGGTGTATGGAGCAAAGTCCCCTAAAGGTTTTGGGGAGTCTTTGCCTCAACACAAATACAGCTTTCAAATTCCATTGTGAACTTTGTGTTCAAAGCAGAATTCAAAAATCTGTTACTAACCCTGGCATCAGAGAACCATACTGATATTTAAAAATTGCACACAGTTAAAAATATGGCATTCTCACACTGAGCTGCTTTTCACTTTCCCACTTCTGCTGCTTTTAAATGTCCATTATTTATTCCAGTCTTGATCAAGCGCACATTTACCTTTACCCTTCTGTTGGCATTCTTTGTGTAAATATAAGATTAAATAAGAAGAAAACTATAAAGAAACAACAAGTTTTATAGCTCAACTTACAAATACATTTAAAGCCAAAAAACAAAGAATGAAAGAAATGAAATTTTATTAGCTATGAAATGATAATTTCCTGGTTTTGTCCAGAGTTTAGAAGTAGAACAAATTGTTGTAAGTGATTTGGATCCCTCTCTGCATTTAGTAAATAGATTTACGGGGAATTTCTTTTCCAGAAAATGAAAAACATATTTAAAAGGAGCAGTATTACCAAAGTAGTATAAATAAAAAAAAAAACTATAATACCTTTATGTGACTTTTTATTGCCCTTCTGACTTCTCTAAGAACTACACCTTCACAGTTATATGTAATGATCTTAAAACACTGCAGTAAATCCTCAGCAAGCCAACAATACAAAATGAATTCCTACATTTCAGCATGGCTATTACAAACCATTTATATCCTTCTTAAAATGTTAGATTACATTGATAAAAATATAAAGTAGCACTCAGATGTCTTTCTGCCACCTAAAACTCTGAACTGAAAATAATCACTTCAATTACTTAACATAATGAACAACAAATACAGTAGCTTCTTAAAGAAAGCTCATTTATCTTAATTCAGTACACACTGTATTCCACTGCTCTGTTGAACAACTTTACTGTGACATCCACTTTATCAGAACCAATAGTAGTTCACAAATTATTTAAAGCTTACTCCAATGATACATATTCTGGAAGCTTGTATTACTTAGGGGGATATGCAAGGTGCAATTTAGCACTGGGGGCTTTGCCCCATGTAAAAAAAGTTCTGTAAATTGACAGTTTGGTCTGTTAGTATCAACCCAACAAGCTTCACAGTAAAGCTGTTTAATTACATGAGCTACAGCCCAGTAACACATACTGCTATAATCAGGGCCAGATCCAGCATAAGGTAACCTAGGCAGTTGCCTAGGGCGCATTATTGGCTGGGGAGAGTGTTCATTTAAAAAAACAGAACATCTCTCTCTCTTATCCCCCATTCCCGCTTCTCATTCTCACTCTTTACTGATCAGCTGCTCTAGCTCCAGGAATTATCCCTCTCACTTTCTCTCTTTCTCATTGGCTGAATAGTACAGCCAAAGAGAGTGAATCTTCCTGGAGATGTGCCTAAGTTTGCAGTCAAAATAATTTGGTAGAACAGCATTTGGCTTTCCAGCACCTTCCATTTTTGCCATTGAATTTGCCTTTGCAATTGCTTTAAAAAAGCACAGTGTTTATATTTGGTGATACAGGTAATGCTGGACAGTATCTGCTCTCTTTTGGTGGTGTTTTGCCACACCTTGCCATTTAATTTTCTGTAATTCAAAGAATGTTATACAAATTTGGATTTTACTGCCTTATCCACTGTATTTGTTTCATCGGTGTGTGTGTGTGTGTGTGTGTGTGTGTGTGTGTGTGTGTGTGTGTGTGTGTGTGGTGTGTGTACTTGAACAATTACAGGTTC
This sequence comes from Protopterus annectens, assembly GCF_019279795.1. NCBI lineage: Eukaryota > Metazoa > Chordata > Ceratodontiformes > Protopteridae > Protopterus > Protopterus annectens. Next base: position 1,197,131,335 of record NC_056745.1, read on the forward strand.
CAGACTTAGGTAAATCATGACAATTAATAATGTTCAAGTTTATTGAATAGGTCAGCTGCAATATCAATAGAACAACCCCTTGAAGTGAACCACATATCAGTCTAATTCTTTATCCACTACACCAATGAGATGTTGCAGCTTCAGCTGCTCCTGCTGATTCCTTTCTACTTTTATTTTCTACTCCTGCAGTCATAGTACTGCCTCCTATATTATTTGCTGAGTGTGTTTCTGTATTTTATTTGTCGATAATCTGAAAGTTCATCAGCTACACGTTTAGATGGCTTGTGTTTCTCAGGTTATATTCACTCTATGTGGATTCGATCGTAACATGGGTAGCCAAGGATTACAGTTAGTCAGTAATGCCAGTCATTAGAATTTCATATTTCGTATAATACAGAAGATGAATGTCTATGCAACACCTGTTGTTCTGTTAACTTTCTAAGTGAATTAGAACTGCCTGGCACTTAAGACTCTGAGCTGTTAAACCGCTTCATGCAGTCAAAAGTACAAGGTTTGAATTTTCCTATTTCTGTTTGTCTACTCTGTAACTTTGAGCAAGTCACATAGAAAAAGGAATACCTTTTTCATTGAGTTTACCTGATTAACAAATTGATAAAAGAAAATAATATTTAAAAAATTGCCCCCTTTTGGACCTTTGCCCCCCCCCCCCCATTATTTTTGACTTTGTCCATAATTTTTTGTAAAAAAACTGAGACTGATTTTGGTCTGTTCCTTGTAAATTCTGTGAATTTGTGGCAAATCATTGTCAATTATAGTCATGAAATAATGGCAGACGTGCGCTTCTGACCTGAGTCCTTCAGGAAATGATTGCTAATACAAAACTTGTTATTCTAACAATTTCTAAGCATATAAGAGAAATATTTACAAACTCTGTTCCTGATTTTTGGATCTTTGTCTCATATACTAGAGGTAAGAGGTTGGAAGGGCATGGCATGGAAACAGGGATGCAATGGATTGCACTGTATGGTTCTCACAGGAATAATCTGAAATATGCTTCCCAATCATTATTTGTTTTGTTGTGTCTTTCGGCTTTTCCTGGTTAGGGGTCGCCACAGTGGAACTCCGGTCCGCTAATGATTGGCAGTTGATTTTTACGTACCAAGTTGCCAGCTCTGATGCACAACCTTTAACGAAGGTACGCCCATTCACGCATGTCTCCACGCAGAAGACACTCTAACTGAGAATCGAACTGGACAGCATCTTACTGGGAGGCGACAACGCTACCGCAGCACCACCACCACCACAGTATCAATCATTATTTGTGTATTTTTCCATTTATTTGATTGCAAACAAACATGTGAAAGCACTCAGTCTTAAAAGGGACTGTAATTGATTATCATATCTGTGTGCCTGTGTGTGTGTGTGGGGGGGTCTGTGTATAAATTCTTAGTTCCTGCATCTCAAAGTAGGTATGGCGTAAAGGAGGGGATCATTTGTGTAGAACAGAAGCAGTATCACATGAGCCATGTTCGTTGGGTAGAATCCTTGGTTTCCATGATTTCCTGACTGTTGTTTATTATCTGGCTGTGGATAAGTTGGGCAACATGAAGTCTACAAGTTTAATGCTAAATATCATCTATGAATGCATGTCTTACAATTGGCAAAGAAGATTAAAACTGTGAGCTATTAAAGATCTTCTTCCTGTGGTACAATGTTTGATTACTTCTGAAAGTGGGTTACCTATTGCAACCACGAAACCGCAGTTATGCGAATACAGAAACGTCAACGCATATTGAGCGACCTGAGAAAACACCGAATGTCCTGAAGTGCGAAATTCAAAATGTCGAATCGTCATAGTTGGCCCTTCTCCGGTATAGCTCCTTAAGGTAAGTGTGCAATAGTTATGGACCTTAGGCTTAGGGTGCGGGTAAGGTAAGTGCATACATAGTAATATATGTAAGCTTTAGTTTAGGGTTAGAAGTAAGGTTTTGTTAAGTGTATGTATGTGGATTATTTATTTTGTTTGGATAGGTAGTACGTAGGGGGCAGTGGGGTTGGCCAACTATGCCGATTTGACATTTTGAATTTCACACTTTAGGACATTCGGTGTTTTCGCGGTTTGCTCAATATGTGTTGACATTTCTGTATTCATGTAACTGCGGTTTCACGGTTATAATATAGACCCCTGAAAGTGATACTTGTGTCCAGTGAGCTATCACAAGTTGTTAGCAAACTTTTTACACATTTGTCTTTTGAATTCCTGTACCCTTCAGATACAAACTAATTAGTGTTTCACTATATACTGTTTAACTACTAATCCCAGCACATCTCTTGTAATTTAATGGATTGCAAGATGCGTTTTCAACATATGTGAGTTTCAAAAGGAACAGAGGTTTACTCTTGATCATGCTAACTCCATTTCCAATATGTTTTATTTTGTTCATCAAATGGCTTTCAGTGTTTCTGCTGCAAAATAGTTTTAAATTAAATCAAATCTCTGTGATCATTATAAAAGTAAAGAACAAACTAGTGAGCATGCTGATAGGTCTGAACAGTGTCTTATGGTGATTTTTAGGAGAGGCAGCCAAGTAAAGGGATATAGGTATGTTTATGGGGGTGGTTCACTGCCCAGGTACAGTTGCTTGTGGGACATCATACTTAGAATCCAGTGCTCTGATGCAAAAACAAAATGTGTGCCACTGTTAGTACAATAAAACTGTAAGTAGAGGAAGGAACTATTTGTATCCATGACTGCACACTGAAGAATGACATTTCCTGCAGTGGAAAAATTATTTCATTGTGCATCTCATTATAAACTGTTTACCTCAGGTTAGCTCAAACTTGTCTTGTGTACTGCATGTCATTTCTCAGTGGATTGCAGAAACTGTTAGTCACTATTACAGAACTCTGAAAGAAAAGAAAAACATAGATTATGGTGTCATATTAAAAACAACTGATCCAGGTATTCTGTCCATTATTTATTTAATATATGTTGCAGATGAAATAAAAGCATATTTCCCTACCACCAGCAATAAAGACAATTGCCTTATGTCTGTCGCAATCAATCTAAAAACTCCATCACTGATCACTGGCGCTATCTAAGGCCAAAATCACTATGTCTATGGGGCAGGAGAATACCAGGATGTCTTCTGGTCAGCCTGAAACATGACTTGTCTAATCCCCCATAGACTCTATTTAATATCAGCCTCAAAACAAGTTTCATGTCAGATGAATGGAGAACAGCAACGGTCATTCTCCTTCACAAAGTAGAGCTTTAATGAACCCAGGTAATTACAGACCCATAAGTCTGACCAGTCTCCTCTATAAGGCTTTGGAAAGGATCATTGTGGATATATTAAGGCTATAGGTAACCTATAAACTATTGCTCCAACCGAATCTGGATTTGTCAAGGGCAGGTTATGCCTACTTAACCTAAGTGACTTCTTCAAAAAAAGGTACTGAAGCAATGGATGAGGGAAAAACAGTGCACACAACATATCTCGACCTTGAAAGGAGTTCAACACTATTTCACACTCAATTATCGTAGATAAAATCTCCCAGCTAAATGGCAATTGCTATGTAACTTATTGGATAGCAAACTGTCCCATAAATAGAACCCAGGAAGTTAGGTTGGGTGGCTATACCTTCTCCAAAAGACTTGTCACTACACCGGATTCAGTCCTTGGGTCAATCCTCTTTGGTATTTACTTCTCTGAGGTTAAAACTAATGTTAAGAGTTTGCTGACCATGTTTGCAGATGATTGCAAACTTGCTGCCATCATAAACTTCCGAGAGGACAATAAGATCTTCCAAGAGGGCCTAGCCCAAACCAACAAATGGCATCAAAATCATGGATTAAAACTAAATGCTAAGAAGTGTACAATTGCATATTTTTCCAAGCATGACTCCCATTGTAACTATCACATTGACAACATACCCCTGAAAATTTATTCTGTAGTTAGGGATCTGGGAACCCATGTAGACAATGAACTGTCCTTTAATTACCATGTATCCACTGTTATAAGAAAGTCCTTTTTTCATTGCCCAGCTTATAGCTAAAGGTATAGTGTCCAGATCCAGGGATGTAATTGTTCATTGAGAATAAGTCCCCATTTGGCATGTATCTGTCCAAACTCTTGTCATAACTGGAACAACCACAACCACAGGCACCACGGTGCTACACATCTTTGTTCTAAAGCACTGTGGTAGACAGTCACTGAAATGGAAATGGTTACTGCAAGGTGTACATGTATACTTCACAGTAACCTTTCTGAATCAGGGGGCATCATGATTAACCTGCAATATATTAAATTAAACAGCACACAATGGTCAGGTAATGAGTGAATGATTACCTGTTAATTAGAAATTAAACAACTGAAGAGGGAAAAAGTGACATTAGCAGTCAGAAGAAATAGAACTACAAGACAGTAGCAAAGACAGTGTGAAAAATATATGATATTTGAAAATAATTGCATCTGTGTGCCTATGAATTTTCACTACTCTGTAATTATTTTATTAAATGTAATTCCTTCAGTTTCAAATGTGCTATTGAAAAGTAATTTACCCAATGTTCATGTGATGAGTTGATGTGCCTATGTGACCTTGCCTTTTGCTGTGTAATCTTGTTTTAGAAATGTTCTTGTTATATTCCCAAACGTCATTAAATAAGACTCTGCTTTTGAATGAATTATGCCTGTTTACAGGTGTCCAAAGCATGACAATGGACTTACCATATCCATATATGTGCTGTCACTATTAACCACTTCTTATGACTTGTTTGAGTTACAAGCTTAAAAGCTTTTGATGAAGTATTGTGACAAGTCCACGTCCTGAGTGAGTTTGTCTTTCTAAGTCTCTTGCAGTAAGACAGCCATTTTATAATGTATGGCAGTTCACTTTTATCAGAATTCTGGGTGTTTTTGACACAAATCTAAAGCTGATGAAAGCTGTTCTTTCTCAGTCAGTCATTTAGGATTCACTTGTAACAATCAGTATTATTTTAACACATTATGCCTAAAACTAATACTGATAATAAGAAGAAAATATTAGCTTGGAAGTTGGTATAATTTCAACTGTCAGTAGTGAAGGATGGAGGTTCTACAGCTGGGAGTGAAGCTTGCAAGCATTGCATTTATCAGGTCACTTTAGAGTATCTAGCAGTCTTTGTGTTTGAACAGTAAGTATGAATGAGACAACATGAATTTTGAAATGAATGTCAGCGTCGTGTTATTTGTTTCATACAATACCATGTTTTAATCTCACTAAATGGACTATTACATTTACAATGTGTTAGCATTTCTATAAGGATGTCACACTGGAACAGTGATAGAATTGCTACCGCCAAGTAAGAGGTTCCCCAGTTCAGTTCTTGGCTGGGGTGCCTTCTGTGCAGAGTCTAAACATCCTTCCAGTGTAAAAGAATTGAAGGAACTGTATGAAACTGTAATGGAGCTGGAAGAACTAGAATGAATGTTTTTATCTGTTTAATTACCCAGATCTGTGCTGAACAAGTGCCAGTCTTTCTTTTATGTGCCAAATGTTCTCGAACCTTTCAGAATAAAAGTCTGCACACACGATCTGATGAAGGTGGTTTGTTATGTAGTAGCAGCATGCAGTGGAGGTAGATGTCAACAATACCTGAATCAAATCTTAATGTCTCAAATAACAGTGCTGAGAAACTGAAATAAACTGAATTATAATGTCCATAGCTTCTGCACTCATTATATTGTCCATAAATTCTGTTCTCAGAATTATTCTCTTCCTCCTGAATGGCAGAATTCATATTCTGGAATGCTGGATATTTGACCTGATTCTACACTCACTCTTGAGTATCTGTACCAAGCTTCTGTGGACTGCACTGCAATGATTTTCTGCATATTAGTGCGAATTAACTTACTGACTTCTGTGTCTGACATATCACTCCTAATAATACTAAAACCCTGTAAATTTCCTACAGGTTCTATATGCTTTTTTAATCTTGTTTCTCCAGCATCATACTATTGGAACAAGATCTGCTTGTACTCAATGTACTGCACATTTTATCTTTAAATTTTATCTTTATTTATATTTTATCTTTATATGGCTCTGCTCCTGCATAAAGCCTCCCTAATGCTCAGGTCTTCCTCTTCTCTGACATTTCAATCCCTCACAGACTGCAAGATCTTAAAGCTCTTCTAACTCCTTCTCTGCTTTTATACCATATCCTTAAGCTGCTGCTCAGGCTTTATTGCTTCTATTCTTCTTAACTGTCTCTCTCACTATCTGCATCACTAACTTTCTGGCTGCTATTTTCCTAACTGAAACTAACATTCTATTTTACATGTTCTACAACAGTCAATGTCACACATTGCACTACCTACGTACTGTTTTTTCTTTTTGTTGTTGACACTACCTACATCATGTATGATGAGAGTGACTATTATTGTCTGTAATATTTTAACTGTATAGCATTGTCTAGATGTGTAGTAATATATTACATCTTGTAGCAGTTTGTTCTTTCAACTTATTTTGTGTATAGTATTTCTAACATAACCTTTATTGTATTGGATTATACTATATTTGTATTGTACTGTATGTGCTTTTCTCCCCGGGCCTCTGCTGAAAATGGGTTCTGTAGACCCAGTCGGACCACCCCGGTAAACAAAGGTCAAATAAATAAATAATAATAAATGATCGGTTATTTACACTGAAGGTTATTTCTCTGAAATCATTTGCATCCTTCAATAAAACATTCCTTTCTGTTGAAACTGCATGTAAAATGTAAAATACAAAAAGAAGATATATGCATTTCAAAGCCTATGCAAAGGAAATACTGTATTTATGTCTAACAAACTACATTTTAGTGAAATTTGATCTCACTTCTCCTCTTGAAATATCTGAACAGGGATCCATTTCTGTCAAGATGCATAATAGCTGCATTTATATAGCATTTATTCTAGCAAAAAAATCTGTTTTAACAACTGTTTTTAAAATCACTGGACTGGGATTTCCTGCTGCTATTACTTTAAAAATCTATCAATATAGTCTGCAAAGGATACTATAATGATCACTAGAACTAATATAACAGCTATAAAAATAATTATCTTTATCTACTAAATAAACTTGCCATTTTAATTTTGGCCACTAGGTGTTACTTGTGCACGCATGGTCTGTTGATTATCTGTAAATCTTTTAGATTGAAATCTCTTAACTTTATGATTTAATTACAACTGGGCAAGTCTTTAACATGTCTTATAACTAGTATTAAGTGGTAGTCATATATAAACTCTCTTTTTAGCCCTATAATATATGTATCTCGAAGCATAATTATTGTATACTGGATTAACTTTTTTCTGTAAATCGTCAGCTAGATTTGATAAAGTGTTAGTTGATAATCCTATACAAATGCCTTTGTAATTTCTATATGCTGCAATAGATGTCTGCATTTTAAATTGTCTTAAACATTCTATAAGTATCTATGTGCTATAATGGTAGAAGTACATTTACTAAAACCTATGCTTTCTCCATTTTAGATGTACACATTTGCATACCCAGTCAGTGTCTTACTAACTTTCTATCTAATATACGATAATTATGTAATATGCACTGTTTTCTGTAACAAATTATCAAATTAAGCCTGACTT
>NC_056745.1:1197141417-1197278917 GCF_019279795.1 Protopterus annectens
ATTGTTTCCAGCCCCCTCATAAGAGCTACTAAAAGGGTCTTTACAAGCTTCGCTCCCCACCCTGCCCCCTATTCCCTCCTGCCCCCAGTGGTCCTACTTTTATTACACTCACAAATCCCTCCCATCTTTCGCATAGCCAACCACAGCGCTAACCCAACACTACCTCCTCCATCTTCCCACTACTATCACACCTCCTCAACTAACATGTACAAGCATACCTTACCTATGCTCACTGCATGCACTCTCCTTGCATATCTTACATCCTACCACAGCTCCATCATCCCCCCACTCAACCACTACCACTGTACTACTACTCACACCACCACTCATGTCTCACCCTCACTCAGCTCCCCTCCCACCAACTCAAGAACCATCCCTATGCACCCCCCACATATTCTACCAACTATATTACTCAAACATAAAGCATCCCTACAACTTAACATTTTAACCCTCCCACCATACCTATTACCCACATAGCACAATCATAAAGTTTCCATAATAAACAAACACATTCAATAACTGAGAAAACTAATAACCTCATGCATATCAAAATTAGCCCTAAGTGGAGACATCCACCCCAACCCTGGTCCTACCATCTCCAACCCCAATCCTCATAATCAGACTAGAAACCACAGCTTCTCCCATATCACAGCCAATAGAAAGTCAAGTGACTTCCTTCTACTAAGCCTAAATATTAGAAGTATATCCAACAAAGTCCATGAACTCCATGCCACCATAGACTTCTACTCCCCAGATATAGTCATCCTGACAGAAACCTGGCTAAAACCTCACATTACCAGTGAGCAAATACTCCCTACCGGTTACGGCATACTAAGAGTAGACTGGCTAAACAAGAAAGGAGGTGTTGTAGCTATATTTAAACAACATCTAAATATCCAGATCTTAAAATCATCAGCTCCACAAATAGGCAATGAAGAAATAATATATACCAACCTCAAAATAAACCAAAACAAAACCATCAACATAATTGGATGCTACTTCCCACCTGGCCAAAACATCCCTCTACTAGAAAACCTCCTCAGCTGGTCTACTCACCATCTCCCCCAAGAAACTATAATTTTAGGTGATTTCAATATTGACTGGCAATCCTGTTCTGGCAACCATCCAACCCATCATGTAAACCTTCATGGCTTCATCCATTTAGTCCAGTCGCCAACCAGGATAAATACAAACTCCAGCAAGCACACTACCCTGGATTGGATACTAGTCAGTAAGCGCTCCCAGTCATATATAATAGGCTACTTATCAGATAACCTCAGTGATGACTCCCCAACATTCCTACTCAAAAAATACCTTTACCAAGCTAAACCTGTCATCTACCGTCAAATACGTAAAAAATGAAACTTTAACCTACTCACATTTATCTCATCCCTCAAAGAATGTAACTGGCATCCTCTAAAGTACCTCAGTCTTGATGACGCAGTTGAATTTTTTAATACTGCCTTCCTGAGCATCCTTAATTACCATGCCCCCATAAGACTTTCCAGAACCAAAGCACAACCCTCCCCATGGCTACAGAAAACCACTAAGTCAGAAATGAAAAACAGAGATAAAGCCTGGGAGCACTGGCGCAAAACCAAAACCCCCTCAACTAGACAGAAATTCCTAGAACTACGCAATAGAGTCAAAAAGCTAATAAAACAGGACAAATTCCAATACTACCAGTCTGCCCTAGACTACTCCTCCCAACACAGTCCCAAACATAAACTCCATCCTCCACCCAGGTAAAGTCAGTACCCCTCCTCCTCCTAACATCCCTCACTCCTCCAAAAATATTGCTACCTCATTCAACACACACTAGCTAAATAACACAACCCCCCTCCTCTCCAACTCACACCTTCAACTAGTAATCTCCTCACTGCCTTCTCTTTTTCTCCTGTACCTACCTCCAACATAAAAAAACTCTTAACTAAACTTAAGCCCACCAAATTAGCAGCAGACAACCTCCCAAGTGAATACCTACAAATCGCAGCTGATGCTCTGGCCTACCCAGTATCCATCTTGATTAACCAATCTCTGTCAGAAAGTTACGTTCCCACACTGTGGAAAGTATCACATATAGCTCCCCTCCACAAAGGCGGCCCCTCCACAGAACTAACCAATTACCACCCCATAGCTATTCTCTCTCCACTCTCCAAAACACTAGAGATGCATGCACTCTCAGGTCTCAGACTACCTCCTTACTAACAACCTCCTTTCCAATACTCAACATGGTTTCCGACCAAACCATAGCACCACCACTGCCTTACTCTCCTTTATTAACACTAGTTTTCAGCATAAAAACAATAGCTATCTCTCCTTTACTACTTTCCTAGACCTATCTAAAGCATTTGACATGGTCCCACACAAACAACTCATCTCTGTCCTCAGTAACCTATCCTTCTCTCAATCAGTCACCAACTGGTTTCAGAGTTACCTGTCTGACCGCCAACAATCCGTTGTATGGCAGAATGACATATCTCCCCTAGTACCTGTCTCCATGGGGGTACTCTTCTCTGTTTTCACCAATAATCTAGCCTCTGCCACCAAACATGGTACACTCATACAATACATAGATGACTCAACCATCATCTGCTCAGCCCAGTCCCTACCCAAACTGCAAAAAGTCACACATGAAGCCTTTTCCTCTGTTGAAACTTGGTTATCCGATGTCCAATTAATACTCAACCCAAAACTAAACTACTCATCTTCCAACCCACCAAACATACTCAAAACAACTCTCACTTTAACATCACAGCAAAAGACAACACCGCTATATACCCAACTGAATACACCAAATTGCTAGGAGTGGAAATAGACAATAAACTAAAATTTGACATTCACATATCCATGACCATAAAAAAAGTCCACAAAAAACTAGGAGTGTTATACAGAAATAAGCAACTTCTCACCAAAGCAGCAAAGATTTCAATAGCAAATTCCCACCTTATCTCCACCCTACTTTATACCTCTCCAATATATACCAACCTAAGGCAATGCGATCTAAACAAGCTAGAGACCTGCTACAACAAAATCGCCATATTCACCACAGGGGCATCCTACCGTAGTCACCACTGTCTCTCACTTGCTGAACTGGGCTGGCTTGAACTCCTTCACCTCCTTCAATGGTATCAGCTCTCACTCACCCACAAACTAGTAAACCATCCACTAAATGTCCCATCCCTCCAGAATCTACTCCAACCCTACCGCACCACCAGACCACTAAGATGCAGCAACAAAAATCATTTGCAGATCACTAAAGCCAATAACTCTGCTGGTGAAGCACTATTCTCTTGCACCATAGCCAAATTATGGAACTCCCTCCCACCCACAATTACCTCCATACCATCATGCACCCACTTCAAAGCTTTACTAAAAGCACACCTAAAAACATACTGGCTATGCCCTTGCAACTTCCACTCTAATATCACCCACCCCATCCAACCACTACCTTTCTTTCCACCCCAATAACTACCTTGATTATAGCAAGCTCAGATGCTCATAAGCCTAGTACTTATTATACAGCAGGAACTTCTTATTGTCACATTTGTTAATGTCTGTTATGTACTTCGCAGATAAAGATTCTAGTTGTCTACTGATGTACTATGTTCTTCATCTGTAAATATGTTTGCAATTAATTGATATGTTAATCAAATTTTTACTCTCTATGTAATCCAATGTAACTTTTGTCTGTTTATTTTAACTGTGGAGCTTTTCTCCCCAGGCCTCCGCTGAAAATGGACCTACGTCCAGTCGGACACTCCTGGTCAACAAATGTAAATAAATAAATAAATAAAAACAAATAACTAAATCAATTTCAAGTACAATATGCTACAAAGTTGTGTTTGTCTGAAGAATAAAATTTTGCAAGGTTGTTGTAATGAAATACTGTAGCTACATAAACTATGATGTGTTCCTCCTTGTGGCTTAGCTCATGTCTTAAAATTTGTCACCAGAACAGATCACTCACCCAGTTAACAAATGTAAACAAATAAATAAATCAAAAAAGTTACTGGGGGCACTGAAAGAAAAATTCTACAGACAGATAGCTGGAGACATGAGAATGGGAGAGGCAAAAAAGTAAACATTCAGATGGAATCTGCATTTTCATGGCTGAAATAACATATGCCAGTCTGGATTTAGAGCTAGGCATAGTGCTTAGACTGTCCTCTTCTAAGTACTGGGTCATCTACTTGTGCTAAGGAATCAAAGGCATTATTCAGTCTTGGCCTTTCTTGATCTCTTCTCAGCATTAGAAACTGTTGCTCATGGGTTCCTGATTGAATGCCTCTAGGCCAGTTTTGGTCTAACTCCTACTATCATAAAGTGATTTGCTTCTTGTCTTTATGGACAAAGTTACAATAGTGGTTTTCAGTCAGAATTCATTTAGGAACTACCCACTAGCTTGTAAGGTGCCACACAGACAGACCCAGGGCTTTCATACTATTTCTGTCTTACAGACTTTCACGGGATGATAACTTCTAAAAGAGAGGTCTTAATTATCACTATCATACTGACAGCATTAGGTCTTAATCATCACTATCATACTGACAGCATTTATATCTCTGTCTTTAACAACTGCATCATGGCTTGACTGACCTTTAGGGTGGCTCTAAAGACATTGTAATCTGATGGGAATAGAGTCCAGTAAAATCAAAATCAGATAAAATAGGCACAGTGTTACTGCAGGTGACTGACCTACATCCCTTAATGCTCCTGCATTGCTCCAACTATTTTTACGGAATAAATAAGTAAGTGCAGTGTGATAAATGCAAATGGATTACAGTAACACTGATCCAGACCAGATTTGTTGAGTGCCAGTCTATTTCAACTGATTGATAAATGGCATTATGGTGACTTAAAAAGCATATAAACATTTGTTTTTAATGGGGGCTTCACCCCCACACACCCCATGGAGGGGATAACCCTATGCCTCCACAACTTTATTTCTTTAACTCTAAATTGCCATCTTTTGGAGAAAAGTGTAATGTGTCCAATGTGGATAATTCAGATTTTGGATTCTAAACTCATGTTTTCATTAATTCTGCTTCCAGTCAGTAATAAAAATACCTGCATATGTAGCAAAGAACATAGGTATGATCTCATTTTTAATAAAGTCGTTAATTTATTGAGTAGATGTAAGAAGGGTAGAGGGTTGTCCTAAAAGAGATTCTAATGTATACCTTATCTTAACACACTGTACAGGTTGTCATGAATGTCTATAAGAGAGCTGCTTAGAGGGTTGTGGAAATCTAGTGAGCTTAGGTGTTGATCTCAATTAAATTTGGATTTCCAGCCATCTTATGTCTCCTCTACATCTACAGTCACAGCATTGTGGCAAAGTATTACCACCCTGTTACATACTGCCTAGCAATGTGCAGGCTAGACAAAAGCAAGAAGAGTTTGATTTAAAATGAATTAGTTTAGATTTGAAGATTAATTACTGCTTTCAGAGTTGAACACAGGTCAAATTGTTTTTAGCTTTTACAGTTTATTATACAAGCATGATAAGGGTGGCATGGTGGAGCAGGGGATAGTGTTGTTGCCTCACAACAATAGGTTCCCTAGTTCAGTTCTCAGCTGGGATGCATTCTGTGGGGAGTCTGCATATCCTCCCTGTGTTTGTTGGATTTCCTCTGGGTGCTCTGGTTTCCTCCCACATTCCAAAGACATGCAGGATGTGGACTGGACACAGATTTTTACATCTCATGATCCCATACCCACTTATAAAAATGATTGGCTCTTTCAGGTATTTTTATAGGATGAGCACAACATGTCTAGTCACAACTCTCTGTTTCTGGGCAGCTGTCCAAAAATGTCTACTTTCTTTTTGCATTACCAGCAAGCACAGTAGGACTGCAAACTTACTGCACTACCATGAGTGTTTTCTTCAACGAGAATGCTTGTCATTACTGACTAGGCTAAGGCAAACTGCGTTTACTCCCTGAAAAAAAAAGACTCATGATCAACTTTGGTTACATAATTTACTGCACATTTTTGCTTTATGTGGGGGATACATATATGTTTCCATAGTGCTTGTAGTAGTATCATTTGTGAGGGAGGGATTCAGTGTTTTTTGCAATATTCACACACACACACACACACACACACACACGCACGCACGCACGCACGCACGCACGCACACACACACACACACACACACACACACAGACACACACTATCTCTCTCTCTCTCTCTCTCTCTCTCTCTCTCTCTCTCTGTCTCCCCCCCTCTCTCTCACTCTCTAATATTGTAATGTGGACTGGACTAACTGAGCAGTGACTATAGAAGCCCAGCATGGTACTTTGCATGTTTGAAACAAATTAGCTAATCAAATAAGAAATCATTCACCTCTTTTGTCTGTATAACAACCATGGACTAGTAAGTCTACAGGTTTATGAATGAAATGCCTTTTGGCGCACATTTCTCAGTTTCCCTTTTTCATATAATGTATGAGGTAAACAGCTTTAAATAGTAATACCCTAGCTAGATGAAGCTGCAAGGCATATGGTACATCTTACAGGGAGTTCAGCTTGATTAAATACCTCATGGAGGCAAGTCATATAGCCTGAATGTCTGCATTGTTTATTCACAATCCTGACAAGCAAATATCACATTCTATTTTCCATGGTGGCATGGTTCTGTTTCTTCATTCTTTATAATGTCTCATCAACCCTAATCTTTTTTTCAAGAATAACCTCAAAAGAACCCAACCCCCACAGCATTTCCAAGATATGTATATCTGTGGATAAGCTTTTTTGAATAACCTCAAAAATGCCCAACCTCCACTGTCTTTTCAAGATATGCATACCTGTTGCCATATTTTTTAAACTCACCTGCTCAGCACCATAGCTGCTATTTTATTTCCATCCTTATTAATCTATATGCACATGTGGAAGTGTGCAAGATGCCAGCATTAAGAATCTCTAGTACAGGCACTATCCTTGTAACATTTTTATGTGAAGAAGAAATCATCTCATTTCTATTGTTTGCATCCTGGTGTAGCAGCATAGTGCAGAAAGTCAAGGATATGCACTCCCAACAAGCTTCATCATGTAGTCCATGGTTTGATTTCCTCAAGTTCCATTTGTATATTGTATAATGATGATGAATAAGGCACTTAACTAGTCCAATACTGAAACATCACCTCTTAAAACAGATGTTTATGCCCAATGGGATTAGTCAGTTAACAAATTTATTAAAATAAAAAAAATAGTGACATGCCCTGTCCTACTCAGACTAGAAACCACATATTGTTGAACCATAATTTTGAATAAACAAACATACAATAAAATTCCAGTTACTAAATTTTTCAAAAGTATCTAATCTTAGGAGTCTCTCTTCCATGGTCTTCCTTTTACTGTTATCCTATGTTCGTGCTCTGATGATGAACCAACAATCCACAGGCCAAAACAATCTGAGTAGATAATGTAGCTTCCCCCATTCTTCTAAATGACCAGTTAGTACTACACAATAGGATAATTCTTCTTCCTTGTCAATACAACCTTTTCCCATGTGTCCATCCTTCATTCTCTTATTATCTCCTTCACTTTCTCTAAATATTTTAATCTTTACTCCTCATTGTGGTGAAATCATACTAATATTTTTCTTTCCTTCTCTTGAATTCTCACATCTTTTCTTTCTTTTTCCCTCTTTTATAATTTTCCCCAACATCAGTCTACCTAGGTTTCTTGCATTTGTACTTCTAAGTCTCCACAGTTTGACCTCTCTTTTCTACTGTATCCTTTTCATGTATATATTGTAATGTAATATTGTCACTCTTTTATCTGTTTGTTGTTGTGTCTTGTTGTGTCTTTCGGCTTATCCCGGTTAGGGGTCGCCACAACGGAACTCCAGTCCGCTAATGTTTGGTAGTGGATTTTTACGTGCCAAGTTAGCAGCCCTGATGCACAACCTTCAATGAAGGCACGCCTATTCACACATGCCTCCACATAGAAGATGCTCTAGCTGAGAATCGATTGTGACAATGTCTTGCTGTGAGGCAACAATGCTACCGCAGCATATAGTTTAAACAGCTACTGCATGTACTCCTTGTGCAATTGTAATTAGAAAAATATGCACTGCATGCACACCTTTGATACTGAAATTTATTACACATATCATCTTGCTTGTGAGAACTTTTAGAGGTTTTTCCCCCTGGACCATCACTAAAAAGAGGCTTTGCTCAAACAGACTTTCATGGTAAACTAATACCAGTAAGTTGTTGTTGTTGTTGTTGTGTCTTTCGGCTTTTCCCGGTTAGGGGTTGCCACAGCAGAACTCCGGTCCGCTAATGATTGGCAGTAGATTTTTACGTGCCGAGTTGCCAGCCCTGATGCACAACATTCAACGAAGGTATGCCCATTCACGCATGTCTCCACACAGAAGACACTTTAGCTGATAATCGAACAGGACAACGTATTACTGTGAGGCGACAATTCTACCTAGTAAGTAAATAAATAAAATATCCCGAATAAACCACAGCAGCACTAGTAATAAACAAGACTTGTTTCTGGCAGTTGGTGCAGAAGGTTAAAGCTGTGAGCTATAGTTCCTTTGGTACAGAGTTTGATTCCCTCAGCCCTCATTTGCCTACTGTCTGGCCTTGAGCAACTCACTTGGCCAGACATTGCTGCTGAAGGAGGACTGTGTGTCCAGTTGGCCTACCTGGTTAACAAATGGGTATTATTATTCATAGTGGTATGGTAACACAAATATTTATTCACTTTCAGATATGGCATAAACCAAACCTAAACCTATCAACTTACTTTAATACTTTTAACAGTATCAACACATGTTTCAGAAGTGATAGACCAGACACCAGAATTGGGGGCATTTTTAAAACAAATCCTCCAAGTCTCACTGACAGATGTCTGCCAAATTCAAAATGAACATGCTAGTCCATGAACCTGAGGGGTTAATCCATGGGTTACACACAGGTGGAAAGACACACCCCTGTATGCATACAAACTATATCCTAGTCCATCATCTAATCAGCTGGTAAAAATCCCTCTTAATCAGTTTAGTTCATAGAGAGCCAAAAATACATTTATCCTATTAGGAAACCTCAGCCAGTATTAATATAGCGACCGCCACCCAACTGCAAGACATAGCCATTTATTTACTTGCCTATCCATTTATTTGTTTATTTAGTCATTTGTTAACAAAAGTATAACACTGATCCATGTGGACTATTTCAGCCTAAGAAAGATAACAAGATACAGACTGACCCAATTAATGACATTAGTCACAAGACCCAATATATAACCTTTCAGTACTACCTTATCCAAGTCGGACTGCAGACCAGTCATGAGTGGAGTCCCACAGGGTTCAGTCCTGGGTCCTCTCCTGTTTGGTATATACTCCTCTGAACACAAAGGGACTGTGGCTGACAAAGTCCACAGACAATTGCAAGCTGGGGGCTATTATTAACTTCCCAAGTGATGTTGACATCCTACAGAAAGGCCTCACTGAGACCAACAACTGGTGTCAGAACCATGGCCTTAAGCTTAATGCCAAAAAAAAGTGTCATCATCCCTCTTGGGAAAAACCCAGTTCCCTTGAATTACCACATCGATGGAAGTCCACTGAACACAGAAGGAGTTATAAGAGATCTGGGAACACAGGTTGACAGCAACCTCTCTTTTGACCACCACATTGCCACTGTGGTCAGAAAGTCCTTTTATATGGCACATATCATTACTAAGGGTTTTGCATCCAGGTGGAAAGAGGTCATTGTCTCCCTCTACTCTTCCCTCATTAGGCCAATCATCGAGTACAATGCCTCATTTGCCATGTACCTCACTAGACACCTGCAACAATTAGAGAGGCCACAAAAGTACCCCACAAAGAGGATCCTAGGCCTTAAACACTTGTCTTATATGGACAGACTCAAAAAACTTCAACTATTCTCTGTCTCATATCTCCTACTTAGAGGCGATCTCTGCTTGACTTACAAAGTGATGTCTGACACAGCTCTGTTAGAAATGCTACATCTAAAGAAATCCCAATCCCTCCACACCACATGGTCCACAGACCTCAACCTCATTACCACAATCAACAAAACATGCTGGAGGGACAGGTAACCCAGAGACTGCCCATGCTCTGGAATAGACTTCCCATACATGTCAAGCAGAGCACCTCACTGGTCCTCTTCAAAAGAAATCTTGATGAGTGGATGGGAAATAGAAAATTCACCCTGGGGATAACTTCAGTGGCTCAACTCGATAGAGGCACTGGGAACTAAGGTCAGGTAGCACAGTACCAGGGTAATCCTGTGGGCTAGGCTTGTAAAGGCTCCAGAGCCATTAGCCTAGTACACACCTATGAATCTATGAACCTATGATCTTGTAAAGGAAGCTATCCTTCAAATATTGGCATCACAGTTCACCTTTTCTCCTCTTGGAAAATATCTTCATCTATTTCTAGAAATGTCTATATCTTCAGCTGCAAAATTGTAATACTAGGACAATAAGATTCACTAAAGTATTCACCAATATACAAAATAAATTGTTTCATATCAGTGGAAGAAGGGCCAACATAGTGATTTGGATAATTAAACCAAGACCTTAAAGTAAAGCCAAAATAATGTAAACAAATCTGGCACCACTGAGAGCAACAGAAAGTCTGTTCATACATACCTGCATGCTGTTCTGAAATGTATGTGCACAATACAGATAAATCGATATTTATAAAGAATAAATAAATATAACCACTATGGAATCCAAGAAAATATCTAGCAAAATGAGAGACTTAACAAGTGTAGAAAACATTACTAAAGACTTGCATCCTCTGCTACAACAGTGTTGTCTGAGTAAGGCGCACCCGAAACCTTCAGATGTATTTTTCAATATCTCAAGTGTGACAACTACAGTTACTTATCCCATTACATAAATCCCTAGTATCCCTCGCACAAGCCCCCTCCAGCTGCTGGTATTTGCCCTCCTACTAGGCTAAATAAACAGTGAAATTAATAAAGTCCCTCCTGATGTGTTGTCCAGGTTCACATGGGGCACATCACCTCCATTCCTTCTCCTGAAAATAAGTTTACTGCTTTTTTGCAAACATCAAACCTAGTTAATAAAGTCAGGACAATCCTCTGACTCTGGAAAGGTATTATAAGTATCTCTCTTCCTATTAAACCCAAAACACTTCAGATCCAGAAAAATACTAGTCTTTCTACTTGTTATCCATCATAGCCCAAACCTGGGAGCTATTTATGATCAGCTTCTAACCTACCTTACAGCTTTAGAACTGGTGGCAGAACTACCTCTGCTGTCATCAGTCTCAGTCAAAGGGAACCTCACCTATACCAATCGACGGGGGACATATTTTATATCATTAATTATTAGCTACTGGCCTTACCCCCCTCTGAAACCATCAATTCATGTCTCTAGCTGGTTTGTTTGCTTTCCCACTACTGAGGAAGAGGCGATAGTGAAATATAGCAGCTGTCATGCTGTGGAAGGTTCGGAGGTTATTTAGATGGTCCTAATCATCCTTGTCAAACTGGCCAGCAAGCATGGTACAGTGTCCAGTTATGAAGAACTGCTGCAAGTTCCTCTTTCTGAATGCCCACTGTGCTCATACAGAGCATATGCACTTTTCTCTTTGACAATATTCAGGCCGTAAGTCCCCCTGTAGGTGAACAGTGTACTGGGCCTTCCTGTTCATACTATTCATGTGATAGGACATAGATAAATTTGCTCCCCTCAGGGATAAGCATAACTAACGTAATGACTCATTCTTGTTTATTCGTAGCTAGCTCTTCTATCACAGAGCTGCTGCCACTACCAAGAGCAATTTTCACAGACATCAGCATAATACCATAAGCAGCATAAGTGTTTTGTATGGTAATGCAAAGGGTTGTTAATATAAATGCTTATGAATTGCAGAACAAACAGTTAGGTCTGCAGAGATCTGTAAAATAGATTAATACTTTGGTCTTAAAGTCTTGTCCGTAAGTGCAGAAGTAATAATATCACAGAACAAATTAACAGTATCCTGAGTAAATTTACTTGGATATTGAAATACAATCTAAGAGTCTATCTTCAAATGTATGTCATTTTTTGCATTATAGTTTCTACTGATAGCCTGTTATTTAATTCGTGGCTGGGTCTGATTTTACTCTTAAGTTATAGATAATGCTATCATGATCAGATTGGCATTAATAACAGAGGGTATAACCATGGGTAGGAAGGGGAAGCATCCTAATCCTAAGACAATATAAGAGTTAAGGTGTTGCAGCTCCTACTTTTTTGAGTAGATATAGTCAATTAATATTTGGGCATTGTTATTTGCTGTTCAGTAGTTTACCTAATCTTTGGGTAGTTAAAATCTCCCTTAAAGATTGTATTATAGATGATTACTGCATCCTGGAATTTAGTCATGAAAGCCTAATATTCCATAGGAAACATACACTTCGTAAGGTAGTTGTCTATAATATAATACTTTTATTCCTGTTTTTCACATGTTCTTCCATTTTAAAAATACCAAAAATATAGCTACTGATGCCAGTGGAACGGCAACACTGAAAATGAGTATATCCTGAAATATATAATACACATTTTGGACCTCAAACAAGTTTCAGTAACAGGATAGGAATCAACATTTTCCAAAGGAAAGAAAAGTTTATAAATCACCCATTTGGTTGGTAGGATTCATGAAATTTAGCAAAACTGCACAACATGTGATTGTTTTTACTCTTATGTATTTTTACAGGCATTCTTTATTTTGCAGGGTGCAAAGAGTTTGTATTCTGGCTGACTGCATATGTCATTACAGGTTTATAGGTGCTAAATATCAACCACAACCTATAACATCACTTCGTTTGACACTGATGATCCAAAGTTAATGATTTGTATGTACTTTATGAAGTGACTGTAAGATTTCACTAAGCACATACATTTTCCCATGCCTGCTAAGATATTTGATAATTCTACCATATCCTGTTGCATATCTAAGATGGAAGACCTTCTTAAACTGTTGACGCTATGAGTATGGCATAAGTGCCCTTAATTCTTTTTAACCTAGCTGAACATCTGACACTCACACCTACTCTCTGCTGCTAGGTTTTCCAGCGCCTGAGTCACTACCTGAATTTGTATCATTTGGGACATAGTCAGGGCTTTATTCCTCTATGCCATAGACCTCAGAGTAAAGGTCCTGATTGCTTCTGTCATTAAAAAATATCTCTCCGCTGACGCATTCTGGATAAATATCACTTTATCTTAAACTTTCTACGTCTTGGTAAGGTTACCAGGAAGATTTTTGACTTATTTGTATCTCTGACTACCATCTCATATACTGTGCCCCCCTCCCACTTTGATACCCAACAGTCTGGATTTTGATCCTAGCACAATACTGACAAGAATCTGATTAAGGTTCTCGGGAATCTTCCTATGGTAAGGGATTAATGGCTGCATTCTGTCTTGAACCCCTTTAATCACTGAGCAATGTCTGACATGAGGGACCATGGAATCTTGCTTAATTGTTTGCAAACCTACTGAGGACTTACTTTTAAGAACATTTCCAGTGGGTGGGCTCTGCTGTTTGCTTCTTTTCCAATTTTTTTACAGAACTGCTATCCCCTAAAGGATTTAGTGGCTCCTTTGTTTGCTGTGTATGTACTACCACAAAAAGTTGTCATACTGGAAGATATATGCAGTATGGCTGTTACAGTTCCATAGGTACTTTCTAGACTATTGATCTGTTAGGGTCTTTAGAAACCTATCCATAATGCTGGTGATATCTAATTATATTTCTCATTTTCTTAACAGCAAATACCATACTCTACAAAAAGTCTGCCAGTATTCCAGGCTTGATTGGATGGTATATGCCTGACTGAAGGCAAATCCTGCAAAGACTTATATGGTGCTGCTGCCTGCCATGAAAAGACTTTTACAGGTCACATATTTTCTCCACTTATATTCAGTGGTGCTGGTGCTCAAATGGAGGTGGTGTCAAGGGTTTAAAATACTGGAATTTACCTTTGATGCTGACATTAGTAGACTAAATGTCACCTGCTGTGAGGTAGTCATGTTTTCACCTCAGGACTATCTCCCTGATTAAAAACTTAATCTCTTACAGTGATCTCATTCCTGCTATTCATACATCAATGTTTTCTCTTCTTACTTGCTACAATGCTCTACGCTTGTAGCTCTGATACTTTGATCTTGAATGACCACAATATGGACAGGATAATGAAGGTTATTAAGCTAAATATTGCAATGTAACCACAGTAAACCAGTTTTATATGAGTTGCATTGTCTGGCAGTTAGCATAGAGAATCTGGGCTATGAGTTGATAATGAATTCCTTCTCATAGTCCACTGTTAGATTCCCTCTGCCTCCATTTATCTACCTTTTTGACACCGAGCAAGTCACACAACCAGACACTGCTCCCAGACTAAGTCTAAGGAAGTCCTTGTGGATCAGTGCTCTATCCCAGTTAAAAAATAAAGAAAGTAAATACCCGCTGCAACAAGGTTTATCTTTAAGATTCAAAGTCTGGGAGGGGGACTTCCGAGATGAGTGCACACAGATCAATAAATGGATTAGAGTACTCCAAGTGTGAAAATTGAAACTCAGAAAAAATGTCAGTAAAAGTTATAATTTTGGGTAAAATTCACTTACTGGCTGGTAATTACACTGCCTGGATGACCATGAAGAAGAAATTTGGAAAAAGTAAGAGAAAATCAACCAGAAAAGGAGAAGAACAATCTCTGGCTATGAAGAATCTTGCAGCTGTTCTGCAAAAAGCAGTTCAAGTTTTAGCCTTGGTACAGGAGATGTCTTCCGTCAGTTTACAGGAAAAAATAAATCAAATGTACCTAGAAGTGAATTAGCATATTAAGTCAAATAATAAATGGCTGGAAAAAATAGAAGATTTAACTTGCTGTTGAGCAGAACTGATAAATTTACAAAAATTAGGGGCTAAAATGAAAAAAAGCATGTCTGAGCAGGAGGTTTCTCAAGAAGAACTCTTTTAAAAATAGCGAGTTAAGAAGGCAGAGCATCTAGAGAAAACATGAGATTTTTATATCTACTAGAGAAACTGGAAGGGACAGACTGTATTAATTTATGAAAGTACAGATAAGCAACAGGACTGGTGTTTCACAGAAGAATTTGTTAATTGAGAAGGATAGCTATGTATTATACAATCCAAATCTGGCCATGACAAATTAGCCAAGACCTATGTTAACACAATCCTACTAACAGAAACTGTGTTGTTACTGACAAAAGTTTGGCAGAAAGGAAAATTATTAAAAACTGAGGACAACAGAGTGTTTGCAAAAAAATGATTATTCACTCTGCTACATCACTGCCTTAGACCCTAACCTGCACTCCTAGCCTTCCCACTCCCCCCATGACTACCAGACTTACTTTGATCTAACTCAGATACTGTGTTTAGGCAGGTCACCACAGGTCCACTCTCTCTGCATGGCTGCTGCATATCACCTGAACATATAATCAAGTTCAGGCATGAACAACTGGCCATGTAAGCTACAAAATTCCCGTGTCCCTGGCTACAAGATAGTGGTATTCAGGCACCTGGGACTCAGATGCTTTTAGTAGACTCTTTCTATACTCCAGACTTCAGATAATTTTTCTTCAAATAGATAGCAAATGCTGGGGTATGATAGGGTGTGATGGGGCAGAGAGGGGTAGTTGGTAACATTTTGGCCGTACTGAATTGGCAAATTTAAAAAAAAATCTTACAGAAATGTTGGGGGAGCAAATCGTTGTAACTTAGACATTCTTTTGAGCTGGCTTATAGCATCTGAACTGCCTGGGCATGGAAAGGCCTTACTAAGTTTAATGCTATTGGCTGTCAAAAAAGCAATTACTAGAAAATGGAAATCAAAATATAAACCACCTATAACTGAAGTACTGAATATTGTAAAGGAAAGAAAAGAAATAAGAGGTTAGAGCTATAGAAAAAGGAAGGTGCAAACTGCATAATGATTTTGTGGAAATAATACATGCAGAATAATATTCAGGAGAAAGAGAAGGGTATACAGGCAGGCAGGAATGGAACACTTTATGTAATGTTGGAGTGATTTATAATTGCTAAAATGAAAACACATACACACACACACACACACACACACACACACACACACATACACACACACACACATATAAAATGCATGAAAATGAAAAAATATTTGCTATGGTTTGTTTTCTTTTCTCTTACTGTATGTGTATCTATGTCATTGTCTACATTTTTAGAATCCAATAATGGTATTTAAACAAAAAAGATTCTAAGTCTGGCTTATCAAACTCTCCAGAGTCAGAGTTATCCCAGTCTTAAGGAGCTGCTGGATCCTTACGATCTGGTACGCTGTCTTTCACCTACCTGACACCATCCTGTGAAGTTTTTTAACATCTCATATTTGACTGATAACATTGAAGCACAAGCTGTTCAGGGGGGTGCATTTTAACCATAGGCAAGGAGAACATATGAATTAAAAACATGTTTTGGGAATCCAGAGGTGACTTTATGTTTTAACATTTTAATTTATGAATCTTAAGCTATCTCATTTTCTGATCAGTGCTATCTACTGAATCACTGTATACAAGCTCTTTTATTAATAAAACTTCACTTTAACCTTGAAGTCACACCTCACCTGTACCAAAAGGCATTTAGGTGTACTTAGCTTTTTTATTTGACCACAGTTCTGTTTTAATTGCATTATGGTAACATTCTAACTAACAAATTACCTGTTGCTCAGAAGGTAGAAAGAGGCAAAACAGTTTATGGCCCTGTCTCATCAGTTCATGAGGGAGGGGAGATACTTTTCTTATTCTGCCATTGGCACTGACAGTGGGAATAGGGAATTTTCTGTGAAAGAGATAGTGCAAATATATCTGACATGCTGAGAGAATAGACATATAGATGATGTTTCAAAGGCTTCCAAAAGCTAAAAGAGGGCATAAAACATAGATGAGACAACAGTGGCAGAAATAACTCTGCCATTGACTTTCATATCAGATAAAAAGATTAGAAGTCCTGTCATTTTACAAGTTTATTATGTGGTTACAAGACTATAATTTAACACAGTTTGTACTTTATATCTCTGCAATAATTTGTCATAACATTCTTTTATGTGGAAAACTGTGTTAGTGTTCATGAGAAGATTAAGGGAGGAGCTGGTGATCTTGGCTCATGCATACCAATGGTTTGGGCACACAAACAATAATTTCATCGTTAGCATTACTGTGCAGTCATTTGTGGGCAGAGAATGCTGTACTGTTCAGTAAAACTAAAGAATGATGAATCATGCGAGAAAAAGAGCATAACCCAGTCCTAGTTCTGGTATTACTGCATATATGGTACACCTATCACATAGGAATAAACTGCAAACATCACAAAATAAAGCAATTAAAAGAATATTATTTAATACCCGTATGTGACTTTACCTGCAGTCTCCATTGAAAAAGTTCAGCTAGTGGGGGGAAATTACTATGCAGTGAATATGATTAATTAAACATCAGCAGAGCAAATACCATGTCAGACTTGGCACTTCTAGGTTATAACCAGACTAGTATTTTTTTTGTTTTAAATTTAGTAACTTAGTACATTTAAACACTACCATATGAGCACAATAATCTTCTTAACTTTCAGTCAGAAGTAGGGATCTTTAAAAAATAAACATTTGCATGTAAGATACTTTGTTTTCCAATGGTAAACTATAAAAGTGGTCAGATCTTTTTAGGAAATTACTTTGGTAAAGCACTTCACAACTAATCTAGTATGTAGGAAATAAAATGTACATGTTCAAAATAAATCCTACCAATGATTGCCATGTGAAAAATTGAAGGAAAAATAATGAAGGTTAACAGAAATGTCCAGATTCTAAAAGTTCAAACCAGTGTGGCAGGAAAGCTCCACACTGAATGAAGCAGTGTGGAAAACTGTGAATATCACTGCAAAAAAACAATGAAAGATAAAATAAAAGATGTGTCATGGAGCCTGATAAAAGGCAGTAAGAGTTAAAGGAACAGAAACCATGCTGAAATAGCTCACGAGTAAGAAATATACAAAACCGCTAAAAGATGCCATTCTGTTGCAGCCTAGAAGACTGCAGAAGACCATGCATATGCTGCTCTTTCCAAAACTTTAAAAACAAATGATTGTTATGTTGCTACATTAACAGCTCACTAGCATAGAAAGTGGCTAAAACAGTGTTTTCACTGCTAAATATATTGTATGAGAAATTACAGTGCACAGCAAAGACAGCACAATGAACAAAGAACAAGGATAGAAAATCATGCAGAAGTGAACTTGATAAGACCAGTGGGAAGAGAAGTCCCCAGGGAATGATGTAAGCTCAGGACATAATCTTTTGAAGAGTTCATAGGAAGTTACCAGACTTGCAGTCCAGGAGACCATTGACAAACCTAGTCCAAATTCTCAGTTGCCCCAAAGCACCATCTGATTTAGTAGGAAAGTGATAGAATCAAACCAAGGACCACAGGAACTACAGTTCACAGCCTTAACCCCATGCACCGACTGCCAGATGTCTTTGTTTTAACTTCAGCAGCAAAGAACATATAAAGTGCTTCAGAAAATGTATGCCACCATACAATGATGAGGCTCGATTTAACTTTATGACGAAGAGGAAGCGGTATAAAAGAGTGCAGGGTCAAGAGGGTAAAAAGACGCACTAAAGCACAGAAATAAGACAAAAATAATAAATAGGGGACTATCAAACACAAAATAGGATGTGCAAGAAGACATGGAAATGCATAAACAAGGGATGGCCATCCCGTAGGGGAAGGTAGAGGAAGACAAACAATGGATGAGTGGTAACACAGGAGGAGAGGATATGCTAACTGACCATGCATGCTGTCATCAGTACATCCATATCTCAGTGGTTACATAGTTTGTCAATCAAATCCATGTCTTATGTATGCATACAACCTAGGCTGTACATTAAGCAATCACAGACTGCAACACTGCAGACACATTCCCTTTACTCAGAGTATATTTGTCTCCCTAAATAATGATCCTCATAATTCTTTATAGTTAAAAAAGCATGACTTAGCAGTGCCTTCGATTCTGTGGTATTCTTGTCCTAGTTACTTACATCAGTGCACACTCTGTGGGGCTAAATGAAATCTCATGACGCCACCTCTAGGAGTTTGTGTTGTTTGTTCTTTCCTCATTTTGCATTTGAAAGGTCATTCTTCTTCTTCTTTTGGCTTTTCCCAGTTAGGGGCTGCCACAGTGGATCACCTGTCCACTCATGACTGGCAGTGGAGTTTTATGGTGTTGAGTTGCCAGCCCAGCACCCAACCTTCCACAGAAGGCACACACACGCATGCACTCACACCTAGGGCCAATTTACAGTGTCCAATCCACCTACAGTATGTCTTTGGGATGTGGGAGGAAACCGGAGCACCTAGAGGAAACCCACATGACCACAGGGAGGACATGCAGACTTCGCACAGAAGGCACCCCAGCCGAAGATCGAACTGGAGAACCTCTTGCTGTGAGGTGACAACACTAACCGCTGCACCACTGTGGCTGCCCACATTTGAAAGATCATTACTAATGAAAAATACACATAAGAAGGTATCTACAGTTCTCTTTTGTTACTTACACCTACTGGGGTTCAGAAAGTTATTTGGTATCTAAGGATTTACTGCTCTTTTATTGTGTATCTGAGTTGTAGCTCAATTATTTCCCCTTCCTTGAGGTCATAAAGAGCCTTTAGTTACTTCTAAACATTATGTATACCTTCAAAATAATGCATTATTTAAACACCTGAGAGTACATGCGCAGAAAAGCAATTCTTTGCAAGTTCACTTAATGATAAATGGCTATTACTACATAAAGAGATCTGTGTGAGGACCAAGGATGCATTTCAAATTGTGTATTTTACTGAGCACATTTATATGGATAGTTTTATCTACCATTACACAGAATTGCAAAATGAGTTACCAAGTAAGAAAAAAAATAATAGTTCTGTTGCATGAACAGGAACAATGACTTTTTGATATGTATTGCCATTTAAAACTGACTAAATGAGGATTTTTGAAGCAGGAAATATGAAACCGAGGGAATGAAAGTACAGAAAGTACTGCCTGAAACTGGACTTGAAACTCAAATTCCATTTTTTAAGGGTTATGTCATCTCAGCTATTTGCTAACTCCCCACCAAACATTTTTTTTTTTTTGCAAAACATATAACCGATATGTAAGAAACTAAATCTTTAAGAGTCACAGCAAACCACTCACACACTTATCAAGAATTCTTAAACTTAGCAGCACTTGACTACTTCCCTTGTAAGTGTATGGAAGTGTGATCTAAATGTAGCTCTGCCATCACAGTGCATTATGGACAGAATGTAATTTTGCAACATAACAAGACCACGTAAGTATGCCTGGTCTGTGAGGACATTCAGGGTTAAAAGAAATTTAAAATCAGTAATAAGTAGTTATCATTCTGTGATAGGTTTGAATTATGTCAAACTTCATAACAAGATAAAAAAACACATTATTTTTATCAGTTTTTGCCTGTGATGGTCTTTTCAGGTGAGGACTAAATTCATAGGGTGAGATTACTGGTAGTTGTGTAGCAGTAAACACGCATTTCCGTGACATGGAGAAAGTGATGTAGGGTTGGATGCCAGCTCAGTCTTAGCCCACTAAAACTACAATCAGTTGGAGGGACAGAACTCAAACATAAGATAAGCTGTACCAGAAACAATGCTTAACTGGTGGACAAGCAGCAGGCACACATCCAGAACAGATTTCAAAAGGCTTAATCATCCTCTCTCAATGATCTGAGTGTGTCAGCATGAAGCGGGTCTGATGACCTTAATGGACTCTGCCAGTCATCTCGGCTAGCCCTGGGCCCATTTGCCTAGCAGCAGCTTCTACCATGATGCAGTGTACCTCCTGGCATAGACTGGCATGGAACTGCCACTGAAACACTTCCAAAGCAAGATAGGACCACAAACTAGTGACTACACAGTTATGTGACCCTGTGTACTCTTACCTTATGAATGGGAAGAAGCCTCCAAACAATCTAATGAATCCACATCAGCAAGTAGTCACTTCCTCTTTCTTCATGACTGCTCAATGTCAGGTGATAAATTGGTAATAAATAAAAAAGAAAAACAACAATGTTGCATAGCAAAATAATAAGGAAGGGAATGATACTTTCTAAAAACATGTAACTGTTGTCCAAATACATACTTTGATATTTCAGATGATGTAACCAACATATATGCAGGCTGCCCTATAATTCCTGCATTGCTACCTGTTTGTAGGACACATAATAGTATGATATGGTGAATTGTAGCATATACACAGAACCACAAAAAAAAATAACATAACACCAAGCACCATAATAATTTATCATGCTGATTTTACTGTAGTAATATAAGACTATACTGTCAACATGTCTAGGCTAAATTAAAATAAAACTGCTTTGCATGCACAATATTCTTTTTTGTTTTGTTTTGTTTTTTTCGTTTTTCAGTTACTGAGTTGTTTAATTACTTAAAATCAGAAAAGCATCAAAAATACACAGATAGAGCATCTAGCTAATGGTTTACGTCCTCATACATACAGACTTGCTAAAATAACATTGTAATGCAATAATCAAGCAGTGTACTCCCAAAAGGACTGAAGGCATCTACACACACACACTCAAACACACACACACACACACACACACACACACACACACACACACACACACACACACACACACGCGCACCCATCCTGCACGTAAAGGTCAATATATCAGTCCTACACACCTACACAAGCCAGTGTCAGTATCGTAGTAACAGAAAAGCAAGAGTCTATATAGTAAACCCACACACACTTCACACATAATAGACAGACACAGACTTCTGCAGATATAACTATGTAGCTCAGGCTTAATGTTGCATATCCCAGCTGAGGGCCACTGTACACAATAAAAAATGTACTTCAAGCACATGTATCCACACTTTGCAAAGAAATGTTTTGCAAAACCACATATAGGAGCATAAATGTACACCCATCTTATAAAGACATATTCCTAGCTCCCTGACACACATAATTAACATGCACCATTTAATCCCTACACTATCTTATATGACAATGTCAGAGCAGCATGGTTACAGAAAACATCAGTACATGTACAGGTCAAAACTATACATGCATATATATGTAAAACTTGCTAATATTATTTGCAGGCTGCATAAGTAAATTGTAGATTATAGTAAAGGCAAGTCTCTGCCTTGGTAGCCATGATTTTGTGTGTTACACTTGTATATCCATATAATTGTATAAGTACAGACGTGACACTTACTGATGCTTTCAGGTTGTTAATTCTGTACCTGCTCAGTGCAGAACCGTAGGTCCCCTGGTCTTCTCCTTTGCAGGTCATTTAAGTAGTAGTGCACCTGCACCTGCACCCCATTAGACTGGAGCCACATCTACTAGCAAAGGTCAGTGACCAGATCCTGTTAGACATCAGTTTGGTGAGATGGGTCCGTTCACTGGCCAGACAATGAGACCTCATACTATGACACAAGACAAAACAGTAGCATCATTTCTTGCCATCATACAGAAGGGCATGAGATGTACCCACGTGCCATGATGCAGAAATCATTGTTACATCACTTCAGATAGCTGCTTCCTTTACTGCTGTCTTGTCGAAACAGAAAACTGCATCAGTCTGATATCTGCTATAGATGCACATAGAGCCAAGCATGAAGAGTAGATCTCCCAGACTAATACATCACTGTGACATAAATAGTGGATGTTCTTGATGATGGCATACTACTGCATACCCTTGTGCACCTCACATGTATACACTCATACCTCTCAACTGTCCAGAGTTTTGAAAATGTCAAGATTTTTTACTCATATTCTTGGTCTGTTCCTCATAAAATTTGTGGTTTTCTGACAAATCACTAAGGACTGAAGTCACTAAATAATGTCATATATTGGAGTTTCAGACTTCATATCCTTCAGAAAATGCATAAAAACATACATCCTGTTATTCTAGCAATTTTTTTAAGTTTGTAAGAGCAATATTTAAACTCTGTCTCTATGTTTGGGCCCTTCTCCCCCTCCAGTTTATTTTAGGCTTTGTTCAGAGTTTTTGAGCTAAGAGGTTGAGAGGTATGTATGCACTACACTTTACTACATAGCAGAATCCAATGCCTCTTAAGAGATACAACATGATTCCTGAAAGTACAATGTAGATGAATTTCAGGAATAACATAAGGTGGAATGAGAAACATAAATCCCACTTACAGGAGAATGGTACAAATTTGCTCAAAATGCTTCAGCATAGTGAGTGTTAATATAATGAACTTAGGAATGTCTTGTATGTGTGTTCACATATTTTATAAATTGCACATGTACAACATTTTGCAGATATCTGCAACATGCATGGCAAGTTACAAATATGATTTTGTTAGTTTATCTATTTAGTATTGCAGTGATAACTGAGAAAAGCTATTGTTCTGCACTATGGTGAGATATACTGATTAATGTATTAGTACAGGTTATGAAAATTGTTGCTCAAGTTTAACATGCCTGTATATCTACTGGTTCACAGACGTACTAAACTTATGTCCTGAGTAACCAATAAGAAGTTTAGCCAAGTCACTCAATGGTGAGTCTATTAGTCCCCCCAAGTAAACAGACTGTTCCACAAATCCCACGTGTAAGTTTATAGTCTGCCACCCATTTCTTGTGTGATTTTGAAGGCCACTACAGACTTGGTTGTGTTTAATGTGTAAAGTGAGACTATTTCAAAGGCAGAGCATGCATTGGGTTAAGTATCTTTCAAGCCAGGAGGTATTGTTAAGGTCACAGTAAAGGTTTAAACATCTAGAGTAATTCTTCGTTGCATCATTGCTTCTACAGAGGTGGAGGAGGTTAAAAATTACAGGGTCTTTATTGGTTCAGAAAGCCAATATGAGATCTCCACACGGGAGCTTATCGAAATGGAGTATTGGGAGAGGATTTTAAATCAAACAGATTAATTCATTATTTAGCCCTATAACTTTCTTGGCAAGAAATCTCTGAGGTCTTTTGAGTTAATCTGTATGTTTAGAGTGGTATATGCCAAGCAGAGTATTATATTCAACTATAGGTCAAATAGATGAATAAAGTAGAACTGTTACTTCTTTGGAACTAGAGGAGATAACCTAAAGGATATGTTCTGCAAAGCAAAGTGATTTGCCAACCACAATTGAGACATGGTGATCAAAGAAAAACTGACATCAGCATAAGTACATATATGACTGCTTCTGTTTTGAGGAGTAGTTTTTATTAATGTAGTATGAGAAGTAAAATAAATATTGAATTTCTTGGCATTAAGGCTGAGCTCATGATTAATATATCAGACACTGGTGTGATCTGACCCTTGCTAGAGAATCTGAGGACTGGAAGGGCTGTTGACAAATGCATCCAGTCCATACTTGCCAGCAAACCTGTTAGCCAAAGACCTTTAACTTCTGCTTCTATATCAGATAAATAGATGTAAAATAGGAAGGGTCCCAGGACAGACCCTTCTAGGAAACGGCACCAATCTTAACAATGTGCATTGCATTGATAAGCCAGATAGCTAGCAAGTGGACTACATAGGGCTTAACGTTTTGCTTGGTGATACACACAACTGTAACATCTTGATGGGATGCCTAGACAGCAACCATTTCACCCTAACAGTTTCACAGTAGCTGAGAATGAGGTACTACTGGATGCACTAAGGCACCATGGCATTTTTCTTCTTGGGATGGCAAGAGTCACAAGTAAATGTTACAAGAAGATATCACCACAAGGTGAATAAGGTAGCTGGCCATGGCTTTACAGTACAGGCTTATCACCACTATATCAATGATATGAGTGATGAAGCATAGAGACATACATGGGATATTGAAGCAGCTAGCAACACAACTGTGAGTGAACCTCTTCCAACTCCTTTAAATGAAGTACAGAAGTTCCTGAACTCATGAGGTAGATGTGGCAGCAGCTATGGCAGGATCCTTAGTGGTGGCATTCGGAATGGTGCCCTGCAGTATCTGGGTATATTCTATTTAGTGTACATCATGAAACTGTCCAATGGTATCAGTGACAAACCACACATACAAATACACACAAACATGTATACACATGCACACATGTATGCACGCACATGAGCCCAGGGGTCTATGTTTTACTGTCGAATAACATTTACACTGAACGGCTAAACATTGAACCCTAACCATCAAACATTCATTTCAGTGAACAGGAAAGTAACTAGTTGGCCAGCACTTTCCTGTCTGCCTTTTCCCCACTGTAGTGCAGTGTCAGAGTTGGTATATATAGCTGGGGGGGTAAAGCCCCCACGTTGGGGGGGTGTGGGGTGAAGTCCCCACCTGGGTAGGTTTGAATTGTTGTGTCGTTTGGGATGTGAAAGTGTTGAGTAACTATTTACTTTCCCTGGTGAAAAAAACAAATGTTTACTGAATAAACATTCAATGGTTAGGGTTCAATGTTTAGCCATTCAATGTAAATATTTTTCAATGGTTAAACATAGATACCCAACCCCAAGCTCACTCACAGACACACACACACACACACACACACACACACACACACACACACACACACACACACACACACACACACACACCATGCTGTTGACAGATGCATGTTCATTTTATGTATGCAGCGCCGTGTTTGCCTGCACTAGATGATGCTGAACCAGGTATGCTGCATGATTACTGAGAGCATCATTCCACTCTATTAACATTTTTATTTTATGAAAATGACATATATTGCATCTTTTTATAAGGTGCATATGGCTGTGTGTGTGCATGTGTTCCAGGGCCCTCTGGTGTACCACCTTGGCAACACATTCCAGTAGGTGTGTAGATATATTTTTCTCTCTTGCATGGTATAAACATTTATGCTACTACATTTGAAATGCTGTTGGTGTGTGGCTATGAGTTCACAGAGGATTTGTATAATTTCCATTATTTCATTAGCTGGACTTTCTTCACAACAAACTAACACTGTCAGTTGTCAGTACTGCTGACCATGGAAATGGCTTTGTGGCTCACACTACAGACAGCGGTTGGAGTACAAACATGTTTCCTGAACTAGAAAAGTATTATGCTCTTTTTTCACAAAGAACTACCAAATGCACAGAGGACACATTATTGGCAAATACCTCTATGACCTTCACTGAGAAACAAGAAACATCTTTGTAAACAAGCTTTGCAGATTTGGATGATACAGTGGTGCAGGATGAATCTGCTTCCCATGTCACAAATGGGGAAGAATCTATGAAAACTGACCATGATATTCCTGATTTTTACAGCAGCATTCTCTTCCTGCTGCAGTGACACAGCCAATAGCTGACAGAGTTGACATGACTAAGTGCACATGGAGACACATTGGAATGGAGCTGGTATGAAATCTGACTTTAACAACGTGTATGCTGCTGCAGTTCAGTGAGTGCCTTAGCAGGCAGATCATGATGTCCTCTGCAAACCTGAAAGGGACCCAAAATGGTGTATCCCATATCCTTGCCACCATTTACAATGAGACTAAGAGGTGGCATGAAGAACTTATGGGAGCAATGGAGTGGTCTAAAAACATGAATGTTCTTGCTCATAGCACAATGCATGCAATAGCACTACTTAAACTTCAAACTTTGCATATGCAAATTCTGATGTGGCAGGTTCATAACATGCCCAGTGCAGATGTGAACTAGGGATGCTTAATCACTGCATTGGAGCATCTAAGCTAGTCTCAGTTTATGAGTAGGATACTGTGGATCAGGTTGTGATTTCCAGTGGAATGATTCCAATAACAGTACCAAACACAGCATGACATTGTGCTGGATCTTTTCTCTCTACTCCACTATCAGACATCATGAGTTTTGTCACCTGCACAGACTGTAACCCAGTAGTGAAACTGATGGCCATATGAATAGTAGGCGTCATAGCAGGGGATAGACTACCACATGGGACATCACTATCCACGTGCCATCAGCCATATAATGGAATATTGGCTAACTTCTTATGTTCTTTGGTATGTTCTAAGCATGTGATGGCATGTGCTTGCCTATTTAGGTTCATAGGTAGGTACTAGGCTATGAACCTATGAACCTAAATAGGCAAGCATAGGTTCATAGGTAGGTACTAGGCTATTGGCCCAAGGGCCTAAGTAAGCCTAGCCAACAAGTTTCCATGGCTTACACCATCCAAGAAAGTTATTTTCCTGTGCCCCTGTTGAGCAGAGCCACAGAAATTATCCCTGGGGTGTATTTCCTATTTCCCATCCACTTATCAAGATTTTTCTTGAAGAGTGCTAATGGGAAACTTTGTATGACATAGATGGATAGCTTGTGCCAGAGTATGGAAAGTTTCTGGGACAGGAATCTATCCCTCCAGCATGTCCTGTCTATTGTGGTGACAAGGTTTAGGTCCCTAGAGCATGTAGCTCGGAGGGATTGGGATTTCTTTAGGTGTATCATGTCCAACAGCTCTGGGTTTGACATAGCTTTATATGTTAGGCAGAGATCACCCCGGAGTAGGCGATATGCTACACAGTAAAGCTGGAGTTTTTTGAGACGGTCAGTATAGGGCATCTGTTTGAGGCCAGTAATCCTCTTTGTGAGGTACGTCTGTGGCCTTTCCAGATGCTGCAGATGTCTTGTGAGGTACATTCCAAAAGGGGCGTTGTACTTTTTAATGGGTCTAATGAGTGTCGAGTAGAGGGGAACAATAACCTCTTTTTTCCTAGATGAGAACCCTTTTGTGATGAGATGTGCCACGTAGAAGGAGTTCCTGACTACTGTGGCGATGTGATTATCAAAGGAGAGACTACTGTCCACCTGGGTCCCCAGGTCTCTTATCACACGTTCGGCATTTAGTAGACTGCTGCCTATGTGGTAGTTCATGGGTACAGAGTTTTTAGGGGATGACAATGCACTTTTTGGCATTGAGCTTGAGGCCATGGCTCTGACACCAGGCATCTGTCTCAGTGAGGCCTTCTGTAGGATGTCCATATCATTTGGGGACTCAGCTATGGCTCCTAGTTTGCAGTCATCTGTGAACTTCATTAGCCAAAGGCCTTCTGTGTTAGCCTGTACTTCAGAGAAGTAGATACCAAACAGGAGAGGTCCCAGGATTTAACCCTGTGGTACTCCACTTGTCACTGGTTTGAAGTCAGATTTGGAGTCTGCAACTTTTACAGTGTGGGTTCTGTCAGTGAGCCAATTGGCAACCCATCTTGTGATGTAGGGATTTATACCTAGTTTAGTGAGTTTAGCTATAATTCCAGAATGGGGGATGGTGTTGAAAGCCTTGTCGAGGTTAAGATAGGCTGTGTGAACCACCTTACCCTCGTCTACAGCTTTGGTGACTGCCTCAAAGAAGTCGATCAGGTTCAGGAGGCATAATCTGCCTTTCACAAACCCGAACTGGGTGGGGACCAGAGTTTGGAGGTTACCAATGTCTTTGTTTATGAGTTCCATGATGATACGTTCCATGGCCTTACAGACCAGGCTCATCAAGCTAATAGGGAGATAGTTCCCAGGATCAGTGGTGGATCTCCCTTTGTGGAGTGGGATAACTGTTGCTCTGTGCCATTCAGTGGGCACAAAGCCTGATGTGAGACTATGACTGAACATGGTGCTTAGGTGGGGAGCCAGTTTGTTCTGAAGTTCATGTAAAACGCAGCCTGGGATTTTGTCCGGTCCCATGGATGCTGTGTTTTTGGATTTAGATAGTGCAGCTTTTACCTGCACAGTTGTGATTACAGGGACTCTGCATTCTTCCTGTATAGATATGGGCCCTTTAGGGGGTGAGAAGGGATTAAAGTTAGCACTGAACCTATCTGCCAGGACATTGGCAATATCAGTTGGTTCTGTAATTTTCTTGCCATTGTGCTGTAACTCAGAGCAGATCTGGGTGTTGCTATTGAGATTCTTGATAAAGCTATAGAATGCTTTATGGTTGTCCTTAGAATCAGTGGTGATTTTGCTTTCTTAGCTAGCTTTGGAGGATCTTATAAGAGATCTTAGTTTCTTACTGAGGCTGACCAGGGAGCTCCTCCACTCATGGGATTTTACTCTCTTTTGCAACAGTTTCTTCCTTCTGTTGTAGAGTTTGTTTATGGCAGGGGACCACCAGATTGGCTTCCTTTTTTTGGAGGATAGCATCTTGGCTCTGTTTGGGATAGCACAATCCATGCACTCATGTAAGTGCTTATAGAGTGCATCTGCATAGGATTCAGCAGTTGTAACTGTATTGTCCATCTGCATGGGTGTCATGAAGTTCACCACTTCTGTCATAAGAAGCATGAAGTTGGCTTTGGAGAAAATTTTTATCATGATTCCTTAATGGGGGGGGGCAGGATGTGGATATCTAGGGTGATTAGCTTATGGTCGGATCTGACCAATGAGGAGTTGACTTCAGGCGTGGTAATGACTAGGTCTAGGATATTGTTGCCCCTGGTGGGGGTGTGGATAAGTTGATCCAGGGCATTGGAATTTATGAATTCCAGAAAGCATTGAGTGAAGAAGTTGGTACATGAGTAGTTTTCCCAGTTAATGGTGGGGTAGTTGAAATCGCCCATTATTAGGGTGTTTGGTTGAACCCTAATATTTTCCAGTATATCAAGAAAAGAGGAGTGGGAATCCTGGGGCATGGTGGGGGATCTGTAGCAAGCTACAATTTGAATTGCAGTTTTGCCCAGAGTTAGTTGCACTTGGATAACCTCAGATGCATTATGCTGAGCAACTAGCCTGGAGGTGTGGATATCCTTAATGAATATGGACACACCTCCACCTTTGGTGTTTCGGTCCAGGTTAGGTGGCCAAAAAGTGTGGTATGAGTTATAACCTGGTAATGCAGGGGTGCTCTCTGGAGCCTTAAACCAGGTCTCAGTCACTGCACAGATATCAATGTTCTCCATTTTAAGGAGTGCCTCAAGGGAGTGCATTTTGAGATTTAGACTTCTAGCATTGAGTAGCATTACCCTCAGTTTTTGCTTGCCTGTTCCTGTTACGGTAGTGAATTTGTCATTTGAACCTTGCCTAAAAAAGGCACTTTAGGGGCAGCAAGAGCCTTAGCCAGTATCTGGGAATCCCAGGGGTGACAGGTGCAGGCCATCTCTGGCAAAGCATCATGGTCTGTTGACCATGTCATCCCAGGCAGACAGATACTGGATCCCCTTAGAATGACACCAGAAGCTTAGCCAATTGTTGAAGTCAATAATTTTGTCCTTGTACTGCGGTATCATTCTGGGCAATGGCAGGTTGCTATTCAGGGATAGGATCATACCTGCCTGGGCTACAAGAACAGAGAGCTCTTCCATGTCTCTTTTCATGTAGTCCAGGGAGGTACGTCTCAGGTCATTCACACCAACATGGACAGTGACAGAGTCATATCTGTACTTCTTGTGGAGTGACCTGAGTGCATGGGTTATGTGGCGGATCCTGGCACCCGACAGGCATTTGACAGTAACCTTCTCCTTGTTTAGCCTGGTGAGTGGGACATCAGTGTGCCTGACTATAGAGTCATCTATGACTAGTGTGTTGGGTACGTTGTTTTGCCTTATGGGTTGTGGTTGAGTGGCACACTGAGTCTGTGGGCTATGTGTCATTTGGGTTGTGTTGGGGGGTGGACGTTGCTTGCATTTCTGCTTTGGAGGTCTCTGTTGCTTGAGCAGATTATTATTGAGAGCCTCCATGAATGTTTTGTGTTTCTATGTGTGGATTTTGGTGGTGTAGGTTTAGTGGGACTATGTGATGACTGGTGTGGTGCAAGTGTTTACCTTTTCCTCTTGACTGTCAAGTCCAGTCTTAGTTGGAGAGAACTTTACCTCCAGTTTGGCTAGATAAGTGCATCTCTCACAGGTTGTGGTGTAGGGCGGTAGGAGGAGAGGGTTGTCTGTATACATGAGGCAATTGCTACATTGCCTCAAGATGCCCAGATTCATCAGATAGACAGGAGAGAACACTGGGAGCTGCCTTTGGACATGCCTGAATAAAAAACTACTTTCCTCTAGACAAGTGAGGAAAGTGAATATAAGAGCTGTTTTTCTCTAAGCAAGTGAGGAAAGTAAGTACAAAAACTGGGAAGGTTGAGTGCTGTAGTAATTTGTAGCTTATTTATTCCTTTATACACACCAGTACCTGTATAGATAATGACAGTTATGCTTTGTTGAGTCTGATGAGGCCTTAAGCATCAGTAATGTTCAATAAGAGAGACAATCAGGAAGAGCACATGGTAACAGTCCCTGAGTCATGACCACTGTGGCAACTGTCAGTGTGTGGATATTGTAGCATTCCCTGAGTTGTGATCATTGTGGGAACTGTCACTGTGTGGATGTCATGTAAATGGGTGTGCACACTGCACAATTTGTATTTTGTGGCAAATAGTCTGGTATCCAGCATTGCTTTACTACTTACACTCAGTCATACCAAGAATATTAATCACTGGTCAATGGCTGTCACTCCTCTTCCTTATCTGCCTCAGTAGCAGCATGAACTTTCTGATGACTGGTCCTTTACAGGTTATCAGAACTACCATGCTTTATTGTGATCACACTGTGCAGTAATGCAGCACACTGTGACCAGTGAAGATCTTTTCTCAGGTGTGTATTGGACTGCATATTGGGATCTGGATAGGCGTGTGAACTGAAATTTTAGCAGTGAAACAACTACTCATTCACTTTCTTGATCAAGGCATGTGCTTCATTATATGTCTACTCTGCAGGTAATTAAAGATTCCATTTGGTATCATTAGCCATCACTCCAAGGAATAACCACCTTTTTCCTGTAAAACATATGTGTATATGTCATGACCAGAGCACACTTACTACATTATATTACACATCACTGTATATGGTATCCGGTGTTTGTACATATACTCACCCACTAGATGGCCTTCTGGTATAGCCTTAATAACAAATCTGTTCCTTAAGGGACAAGTTCCCCATGCACATAAGTTATGGCTGTTGCCAGAATAGGATGCACCAAGACCCGTAGGATATTGCCATCTGTTGAACACAGAAAAATGCAGTTCAATGAGTGTTATGGTCACAGTTGCTATATCACTCAGCCATCCCACCTATAGGAGCCTCTGTGGGTGCATAGGTGCAGTCAGTGGCACCAACAGCATGAAAGAAGTATATGATGTCACAGAACTGTTCCATAACCAAATGTCGCTTGGCTGCTATTGGCGGAAACTATATGTCTGTGTTGGAAACTAGAACCACATATTGCCACTCCTGTGAACTGCAAAGTACTCTTAAAACCTCCGCCAACACCACAGATTGCCAATAGTGAGCCATCTCATACTTTTCTTAAATCTCTCTCTCTCTCCCCTTTATACTCTTGTTGTTGTCATTGTCATTGTTGTTGTGTCTTTCGGCTTATCCTGGCTAGGGGTCGCCACAGCGGAACTCCGGTCCGCTAATGTTTGGTAGTGGATTTTTACATGCCGAGTTACCAGCCCTGACGCACAACCTTCAACGAAGGCACGCTCATTCACGTATGCCTCCACACAGAAGATGCTCTAGCTGAGAATCAAATGAGACAACGCCTTGCTGTGAGGTGACAACGCTACCGCAGCACCACTACCGCGGGTACCTCCCCTTGCTTTATTAACCTGCTCCTTCCTTTTTGAATCATTGCACTATCATCACAGCTCTTCTCACCCCCTCCCTTCCTTATCTGCACCACCACCCCATCAATCCCTTTCCTCTGTCAATACTCTATATTCTGTAGACTCAATACGCATCAACATCTGCTACTCTACTCTACATATCATTACTTTACTCCAAATATTCACCACACCACCTCCTAAATCTGACACACTGGAATCTATAAATGTCACTTTACCTTTGCTTACATCACCGACTTACTCTAACAGACCCATGCCCTCTCCACTACTTTTTCTCTATAAAAAATTACGATCAGTCTTCCCTCCCTATTCTGTCCTTATTCTAGCCCTACCCCTCCCCTTCTTATCCTGTCAATCTTCCCTCCCTATTTACTTTCTGGTGTCCTCCACCATTGCACAGAACACAGCAAACTCTTCCCTCCTCCAGTTTCAGACTCCTAGTTTCTATATCCTAACATCTACATACTCTCCAATTTTACAACAATATTTCCTCATTATGCTGCTACTGTCTGTCACCCATTATAAGCATCACTCCCACTTCCCTTTTTGACAACTTCCTCATTACCCATCTACTGTTTATCTGATATTATCCCCACCACGTATATTCTAATGTTCTGCTTACCTTCCCTCATAAGGATAGTACTCCTTATTCAAACCTATCTTCATGCACCACACTACCTTGTATGCTCTAATGTCATACATAATGTTTCTGACATTGTGTATTATTCTTACATACTCCTCATATCACGACCACCTATTCTCTCCACATTTCCTTAGACCTCTCCCCAATCACATTGGCTTTTTCACCCACATATTTCAATGCCTGGATAACACCTGCTATATTCACCTCTTTAAACATGACTATACTGCAAAACAAGCTTTGCATTAAAACAAAATAGAAACGAGGAGCTATCCTCCTACAATTTCTCACCTATCAAACTCCAGCTCTGTGGAGACATTCATCATAATACTGGAAAGCCCCACTGACCAAATATGACTCCTCCTTCTTATCTTCACCTCTTATCCCATACAATGCATCCACTACTCATTCAGAGCTGAAGTTTCTCCATAATAACATCAGAAGCATTATTAACAAAATAATTGTGCTATATACATGGCTAAACATACACTTGACACACATTCTCACTATCTTTGAAACTTGGCTGAAACCAGGCACCAGATATATGGAAATTCCACACATACCCCCAACTACAGTAAATATAGATCATATAGATAAAACGGGAGGATGCATTGCTGTAATGTTATCCAATATCCTTGAGCCCTCTTTCTATATCCTAGCAGTCCACCACCTTTCAGAAATGACACAATTCTCATTTCCCTTCTAAAACTAAACACACAAAAAGTTATGTATCATTCCCTTATACATCCCACCAGGAGACATCTGTCCTAGGGAAGATATTATTTACAAAATAACATCAAGCATCCTTTATGAAACAATTATTCTTGGGGAAGTAAGCATAGACTTGCTATCCCCAGTACTGCTCCCATACCATATCATGAGCTCTGTTTGGCTGCACCCAGATTATCCAAACCCCATCTAGGTTCAACAAGCACAGTGATAAACAATCCCTTTCAGACTGGATACTAAACATCGGTCCAAACAAAATATCATCCTCAGGAATCTTACTAGACACACCTAATGATCACCTCCTCAACTTTGCAATGACAAGTACTCTTAAAGCTCACATCAGGTGGTGTCTTCGAGACCCTATGAACCATGTGCACAGGAAACATCACGTGTTCATATCCATTCAAAAAATCAATCAATTGGAATCTACTTAGAACCACTCCTCTATGTGATGTAGTTTTTTATTTTCTTTAATACAAATTTCCTTAATGTACTAAATACTTAGTCTCCAATCAATAAAAAGAAAATAGAGCATAACACTGTCTCCGGCTATCTTCTGACACAAAAATGATCATGCATAAAATGAATAAGGCTTGGAAAATCTAGCATCAAAATCAAACTTCACAAGTACATCAAAACTTTAGATACATTGCAATATTACCAACAAAATGTCAAAACAGATAAGATTCACAACTGCTTCAACTCACAAAAAAATATTTCTGGGGCTCCACCAAAAACTTCTTAACCCCTGGTAGATGTCAACATCCCAACCCATGCCCTGATATGGATCCAGACAGTATTGCTTCTGTTCAACTCCCATTTTATAAACACTGTGACTTCATTACTCAAAAATAGAAATAATAATCCACAAAATACTTCTAAACCCATCAATAGTTCCAGTGCCTCCTTCCTGATCTCTGTTCCACCTGCACCATAAAGAAGTAAGTCCTCAAAATTAAACTCAGCACCTTGGGTATTGATAACTTACCAAGCAGGTATCTCAAAGCTGTTGCTAAAGCTATACTCAGTTCTGTCTCTATTATCATAAATGGATCTAACCAAGAATCGTAGGTCCCTTCCCTCTGGAACAAATCTTATATTTTGCCTCTTCACATTGAAGGGAACAACAGTGAACTCTCCAACCACAGGCCCATAGACATGCTTCCC
The DNA here is from genome assembly GCF_019279795.1 of Protopterus annectens. Taxonomy (NCBI): domain Eukaryota; kingdom Metazoa; phylum Chordata; order Ceratodontiformes; family Protopteridae; genus Protopterus; species Protopterus annectens. The sequence goes on from NC_056745.1 coordinate 1,197,176,598, forward strand.
CCTTGTCTAAAATCCTGGAGAAATGCATACACATTCAATTTCTTAAACATATCCTTGACAAAATATCTATTGTCTCCTACCAAGCATGGTGTCTGACCAAACCACAGTACAAACACTTCATTACTCAAGTTCATAAACACCATTAATCAAAAATGCAGCACAAGCAATACTGTACCAATACTGTTTAAGACTTACCAAAAGCCACTGATACAGTCTCCCATGACAAGCTACTGTTTTAGCTAAAATCCTTCGAGCTGTCCCATCCCACCCTTTTGTGGTTCCAAAGCTACCTGTCAGATAGAAAACCAGCTGGTAAATGGCAATCAAGCTACTCCACCTTCCTACTAGTATCTGCTGGGGTAACCCAAGGATCAATACAGGGGCCCCCCTTTTTTAACTTACTTATTAACAATTTGCTGTTAAACATTCCAACCTAAACCAGTATGCTGATGATTCTGCTCTTATATGCTCAACCTAGAATCCATCTCAGCTTCAACAACTTTCACCTCCAATGAAACTTGGCTGGCCAAATTCAACCTCATCTTGAATCCAAAGACAACAAAACTACTCTTTTATACTCCAAAATCCAATACTGATTGCAAAATGAACTTAAAAATCACCTCCAACAACACAATAATTGGCATAGTCTCCTGCACTGAACTAGTAAGTGCCACTATTAAGAATAACTTGAAAGTTGATTTACATATTCAACAAGCTATCAAAGAAAAACATCAAAACTGAGTCTCTGTGAAAGTAACAGGACAACCCTCACCTCTTTCTATCATCTTCTCACACTCCTATATGTCTCATAAATTTTCACCAACTACCAGGCCACACAGAACAGCAACCTTGAACAGTGCTAGAATTAAACAACCAAATTCATAGCCAATAAAGCATACTCTTCTCAAGCGTATTGCACAGGATTGGCAATATGAGCTGACTCAGTATTGGCTATCTCTGGTGTTGTGGAAGGTTTAAGAATAGCTTGTAGTTGTACAGGATTGATAATATTTGTTGCTAGTTTTATCACTACAGTGCCATTAAGGACCTCAGCTGGTTAGACTTACCCCACTACCTCACTCTCTCTCTGTCTCTCACTGTTTCAACTAAAAACATAATGTGGCATGTCATGTGTTTTAATTGTTCTAAATCATGATGTTGAATGATGATTCTTTTTTTGTTTTGTTTTAAATAAAGCTTTATTTTTATGATAAAAAAATACAAGTAGCACAAAGTATAGTTCATCACCCTGAAAAGTACCCTGCCCCAGGCTTTTTAATAATGCTGTAGGGAGAAACATCTCCTCATGGTTCAAAATTCCAGCTACGTAGCTGGAGATGCTCCATATTCCAGCCATGTCTTTAAGGTCTGGAACTCAATCCCATTTCATTTTGGACTTACTGAACCCCCATACATATTCAAAACAAAAATAGCTCATGGTACGTTCATATTGGCTACATATTTATAGGTAAGTACTAGGCTAGCTTCCCTTGTGAGCTATTTTAAACCTAGCAAATTTCCCTTGGTGAGAATCAAAACCTGCACTTCTTGTCTGTGAGGTAAATACCTTAACCATTCCACCAATGTTACATTACTGGATAAGATTACCAACTACTACTACCACCATAGCAAGTGCTATAACTTAAAATTCTGTTGAACCACCAGAGCATTGCTTAAACACTCCTAATATGTGCTATTCCTAATATATACTAAGTGTATTCAGCAGTTTTTTTGTATTATTATGTCTTAATATTATATTTAAATGTATAATGTCTTATCTATTGCTATTATATACATATAATGCTTCGCTATTTGCATATAATGTCGACTGTATTGTTCTTTAGTTTTATGTGAATGGAGCTTTCCTCCCTAGACCTCCACTGAAAAAGGGCCTTGGCCCTTGTGCCCTACTGGACATTCCCAGCAAATAGTGTAAAATAAATAATATAGATCCTATTGTCTTCTTTTTTTAACATCTTTATTAAATTTTCACTTAAGACATAAGCAAACGTACATTAGCAGAAAAAAAAACGTATTAACATTTTTTCCATTTACATACATTATACATCACTTATCTTTTCTTTCCTCGTAACTATGATCAGCCAATATTACATAAATTGCTGAATTCCTGCTTTCCCTTAGCAAATGCTGGAAGTGTGATAGAAGAGAAAGAGGAAACACGTGTTTTGGAAGTGTAATGAGTTGGCAGATTTTAAATCCCTGGATTTGAGGAAGAATGTAAGTACGTTAGTGCAGAAGAAGACAGGAACGTACTCTTGCAATGGATGTAATGTGTGCAAATACATTAATACTGATTTTTTTATGCACCCTGTGAGTGGAAAATTGTTTGAATTTGAACTGTTTGCAAATTGTATCACACAGAATTTAGTATATCTTGCCATATGTCAGGTCTGTAATTGCTACTATGTTGGGAGGACCAACAGGTGTTTTAGAGATCGTATTAGAGAACATCTTTACAATATTAATAGGTGGGATATAAAGAATGCTCTAGCAAAGCATATAAGGAATAAGGGTGCTACACACAGTTTTAAATTTATGCTGACTGAGAGGTTTTATGATACTGGTAGAGGGAGTGATATAAAGACTTTAACTGAGTGTCTTGACATTAAATGGATTCTCAAACTAGCAGGTCACAGAGATAAAGGGTTAAATGAATATGTCCCTTTAAGACCTGTTTTGAGGGGTTTGAAGCATTGATTGATAATTAATATCTGTATTTATACTGATTGTTTTCTGTTGTTTTAGATCTGATGAAGCACCAAGTAATGGTGTGAAAGTGCTCACCTTTTTACCTTTTTCACTCTTTTGTTATTACTTAAAGCTTAGACCTTGTTCTGTTTTTTTGTTTGTTTTTTTTTTAGGTCTTAAAAATTCTCTATAGAGTACTCTATTGGGTGAGCAAATTGGTGTAACAAAAGAAATGATTCTTTTGAGCAAGGACACAGGGTCTGAATTGCCTTGATATGGTAGTTCATATCTTCTTGACATATGACAGTCAGGACCTTGTCCATGATTCAGAAGTCTCCATTCTAGGAAGTTACACATACAACTTGCAGTTGCACCAACTCTCTATCCATTTGTTACATACATATAACCTACTGGTCATGGAACTAAGCTAGTAGAAGTTGTTGGTGACATCTAGATAGACACCATGTCACTGTAGAGTGCTTAGTAGATGGAAATCTCCTATATAATCAGAAAATTCACCTACATAACAGCTCTGGCCATGACTGGTACCATTATCTGTTTAGGCCTATGCTCGGTCCTCTGGATACAATGAATATTTTCTGAATGATCTGACAAGTCTGGCTTCTCTCTTATAAGAACACTGTAACATAAAAAGCAGACTTTCATAGAAAGCTTGCACACGACTTCATTGCATACATCACCTATGACACTTCTTTTACAATTGTCAGTACAATGTCTTCAGCATCTACGTACCACCTTATACCTGGCATAAACTGTTCTGGAATATCTTCCAGACTTCAAATGATTTTGTCTTCTCTTAATGTTTTGCTGCTGACTTTTCTTCATTTTGACTATCTATCAGATTTTATTGTATACCATTTTATGGTAAATAAACTGCACAGGAATGTAAAATAAATGTGTTAATGAATTTTTCATTTTGCTAGAAAACATCAAGCCTTTAGCCTATGTTGTGGCTAATGAATGACATAAGGCTAATGTTATGTACCACTTTTCTTATGTACAGACAGGTGTCGTTTTTGACTTATAAAATGGGATCAATGACATTAGCAAAAGTCTTAAAATGCAGTGTTGGCAAACCACAAATTCAAGTACTAGAGTCAAGGACATTATTAACTTAATCATTCTTGTAGAAAATATTCAGAATTATTCAAACTAATGAATGTTTAACAGGCAATTGGAAAGCTCATAAATTTGGCACTAATCTTTAAACTTTGTTGGAAACCAACTTCCTCAAAATGCAAAGAATTTTGGTAGAAGTTTTAAGAGAATTCCAAACATACCACATATTACCAGAGTTTCACAAACACGTTTATTGTGTTTGTTTTCTACATAATGCAAGGTAATCATAAATGTTTAAATGTCATATATTACAGTGATTGTTATATAATGAACAGGATATACTTTATACCTGATATTATAGATGAAGCTGAAATTAGAAAAAAGGAGTTGTATTCTAAAACATTAATTCAGTGGTATACAGCATAATTTTTTAAATATAAAAGGGCTTTATCTTAAGTGGTGCTGACTAAATTTATTTGGTTATTTAAAGCATGTCATGGCTACATGAACTTTAAAAAAGTTTTGTTTTTTACTATTGTTGTTTAAACATACTGAATATTCCCATGTGCCTATAGCCTGTAATGTGCTTCAATGGATATTAATCAGTTTTTTCTGCAATAATGAATTAATTTTTCAGGTGTCGCATTTTGTGTGTGTGTGTGTGTGTGTGTGTGTGTGTGTGTGTGTGTGTGTGTGTGTGTGTGTGTGTGTGTGTGTGTGTGTGTGTGTGTGTATACGTGCGCCCTCACGTGTGTGTGTGTGCGTGTATGTGCAACTCTGTGTGTATTTTTTTTTAATACATTACTTAAATAACCACCTTGGGTTCTTGGAGTCACTTTTGAAAAAAAGGGGTCAAAGACCAATGGAATAAAATAAATGTGCTTCATGTTGCTTCACATTACAGGTTCTTCTGTGGTGTGCTGACGGAATGAACACAGCAAAGATCCAGATGCACTGATACCGCGTCTCATGTTGGTAAATGTCATTTGTAAAATGTACCATTCTAGTTTCACTTCAGCCTCAAAGATCATATGTATGTTGCTGGGTACTGAATTTTCACAATTCCTGGAAATCGCATATAGGATTATAGACATGCTTCTTTCTTCCTCTTGACCAGTTGTCTCTTCCCTTTTCTGGAATGTTTCTACAATTCATAGACATTGGCACTGCAAAAAAATAGAGGTGTATACACACACACACACACACACACACACACACACACACACACACACACACACACACACACACATACACACACACACATATCAGAATTATAACACAGAGCTGCACATAATATATCACAACCATATAGTCTGTGTGTGTGTGTGTGTGTGTGTGTGTGTGTGTGTGTGTGTGTGTGTGTGTGTGTGTGTGTGTGTGTCTGTGTGTGTCTGTCTGTGTGTCTGTGTGTGTGTGTGTGTGTCTGTGTGTCTGTGTGTGTGTTTATGAAATGTGCAAGAGAACTCACTAATCAAATTGCTAGTTACCTGAGCATCATATCTGTTCCGAGTACAGGAAGAAGCTGGTACAATCCACCTAGATCTCTCAATCTGTTCCATGTACAGGAAAAAAGCTTGTACAGGTCACCTAGATCTCTCAGTCTGTTCCATGTACAGGAAGAAGCTGGTACAGGCCACCTAGATCTCTCAATCTGTTCCATGTACAGGAAAAAGCTGGTACAGGCCATCTAGATCTCTCAGTCTGTTCCATGTACAGGAAGAAGCTGGTACAGGCCACCTAGATCTTTCAATCTGTTCCATGTACAGGAGGAAGCTGGTACAGGCCACCTAGATCTCTCAGTCTGTTCCATGTACAGGAAGAAGCTGGTACAGACCACCTAGATCTCTCAATCTGTTCTATGTACAGGAAGAAACTGGTGCAGGCCACCGAGATCTCTTAATTTGTTCCATGTACAGGAAGAAGCTGGTACAGGCCACCTAGATCTCTCAATCAGCCACAGATACCTACTTTCTCTAGACTTCAAAATCCAACCATCTTGAAGTCATTTATCAGGGAAAATCTATCAAATACAAAAATACTCCAGAAAAAAAAGCAGATCAGTACATAAAAATATATTCATCACCAGAAACATAGACTAAACTCAAATATACTACTAAGACTACATAAAATAGAACAAAACAGGAATCAGGATTGTGTCAGAATTTAAATACACTTTACAGAATTAAAATCACTAAAACTCAGATTAACTGTATTAACCGATCAAGAACTTTGACCAGCATCCAAAAGGGGTAAAAATAACCTCCTGTTGAAAATGAAAGCATAAATCCTACAAATAGGCACTCACTCCTCTGCCCACCTTATTGGTATATGCTAAGCCTTACCCTAACCCTGCCCTTAACACTAACCATAAACCTATGCATTACTTTAAAAATAACTCTTTCCATAACACTACCATTATATAAGACTAAAGAACACAGAACATGCATAACACAAAACATGCACAACATTAAATCTATCACCTTACTTAACCCTTCCTTTAACCCTAACCAGCGAACATTTGCACACACACACACACACACACACACACACACACACACACACACACACACACACAACTGATATAGTACAGTCTTGCACGTCTTCACAACCACCACTTTTTCACACTCGTACTTACCTGCACTATATAAAACTAAATTCAGTCATATGTGATTCACACAAATTACAATTCACTCATATCTGCATTCTGTTTTTTTATATCCAGAAAAAACTTTTCAACCAAATGAGCATTCATCCTTTTGAATTACACCTATATGTGTGTGTGTGTGTGTGTGTGTGTGTGTGTGTGTGTGTGTGTGTGTGTGTGTGTGTGTGTGTGTGTGTGTGTGTGTTTGAGACACACAGATATATGTGTGTGTCTTCATAAAATAAGTTCACACACACACACACACACACACACACACACACACACACACACACACACACACACAGCCATGTATTTATTTATCCTCATCAAATTAATAAATATTTTTTTTCAGTCATGGCCTTTTTACGGAGTCAAAAATAATATTAAAGATATCACAAAGAGACTGAGCGGCAGATGTGCAATAGACAAGATAAAGCATATTAAATAGAAATGTTTTTCAATAAGCAAGTTAACCACCATTATAATAACTGTGCAGATTATAAAAATATTTATGTGCACAGATGATACAGTAAAATATATAGCATACAGATCTAAGAAACTACTGTATTTGCGTGAGTGCACGTTTGTGTGTGTGTGTGTGTGTGTGTGTGCGTGTGTGTGTGTGTGTGTGTGTGTGTGTGTATCTACATGTGCATACTCCTAAAGTGAGCAAAAGTATTTTATTAACCACTTTGAATGTTCCTAAGTTCTGCAGGACTCATAAACTCTTCTGTAACAGACCATGTTATAAAATAAAACTCAGCAACACGGATCAATGAAGTCTGTCTTCTTACTCCAAATACTCCACCAATAATTCCAAGAACAGTACGAAAAATACAAAATGTGAACTTTATTCCACTACAAAAATAAACAGGATTGAGCGCTTTCATCTCCGCACCGGAGACCTCTTCAGAATCAAATAAAGCTATCAGTAGCACTTATTTATATCATTGCCATTAACACCATAAAACAATAATTGATGTGCTTTTCATAGTTAATTAATTAATTAACTTGTCCACCTTCACTTTTAAAGTGCAATAACAACCTATAAAAATATATATATTTCCGTAAACTAGTGTATTCATAACCCTAGAATAAGTAGAGCCTAAAATATACAATACATAAAAACTTAAACTTGTCTAAAAAGATGTACTCTAATAAAAAATGGGTGTATGAATATAAATATAAAAATATGTACACATATATATTCTAAAATGTATATTATAAAATATATAGGCTCTAAATATATAAGTAACAATTATAATAGTTGATGTACATACCATAGTTGGTAATTTATACGTGTATGTATGTTTTTTGAAGGTCCTGAGATAACAATTTTAATGCTGGTAATATGGAAATATTGTCATTAAGACCCTTTCCACTACATGCATCTAATTTTAGTTGCCACATCATTTCCCTGTATGTGAGTCTAGTTTCCCAATCACCTCCTCTTTCCAAGGGTTCCACTATCTCCAGTACCCAGAATTTAAAATTCGCTTCCATACAAACTAGTGAATGCCTGTATAATGCATTATTTTCATTTTTACAGTTGATGTCCCTAATGTGTTCATAAATTTGTCTCCTTAGGTGTCTTTCAGTCTTACCAATGTAGTAACACCAACAGGATTTACAGTAAGCTAGGTATACAACTCCTTTAGTGTAACAGCTACTATATTTTGTAGCTTTTAGGGTTGCTCTAACACTAGGTAACTTCACCATCTTTTCGTCAGCAATAAAAGAACATTGGGGACATCTCCCACATCTAAAAGTACCTCTGTTGTTAATAGCATAACTATAACTACTATTAGAATACCGTTCCTTCCCCTTTTCTAGGATATTTTTCAAATTGTAATTTCTCCTATAACTATAGGTCAAACTATTTTGAAATACTGTCACTCTTGTGGGCATAGATCTAAACATATCCCAAGTGTCGTTAATACATTTTTTAAGCCATCCAATGTTGTGGTGGTACGTTAAGGTCAAATATGGGATAGTTTTGATGTTATTTTGTTTATTTACTATATTTATAATACCCACAGTTTCCCCTAAATTGTAATCAAACCCGAGTAAAGGTGGATAGTTGGTTTCGTTTCTTTCTATTACAAATTTTTTAATAGTCTGTGTTAAAGCTACTGGGTATCCCCTTTGGTGAAACATATTTTCTAGAATATCTACTTCCTTCAAGAAGACTTCTTGTTCTGTTGTCATCCTGGACACACAAATCATTTGTCCCTTAACAATATTCTTTTTCAAATGAATGGGGTGATCACTCTCATAGTGTAAATAGGCATTGGAAAAGTTCTTTTTCCTATAAATGGTACTTCATCCTTGTAAATAGTTACATCAAGATAATGTGTTACATCTTTATAGGTTTCATGGGTAAACCTAAGAAAAGAAGTACTGTTATTGATGCATTCAATAAAATCACTAATAATAGACTCTGGTCCTGTCCACAAAATAAATATGTCATCCAAAAACCGATAATACCCGTGGATATATTGGTAAAAATCGGATGCAAAAATATACTGTCTTTCCCAGTGTAGCATAATAATTTTAGCATACATGGGGGCACATGCTGCCCCCATAGCTACACCTTCAGTCTGGTGGTAATATTCGCCTTGAAAGAATATATAATTGTTTCTTAATACCAACTCCATATTTTCTAAAATTATCCTGAATTCATCCGGTTTCAAAAAATCCATTTCAATTAATATCTTTTCAAACCAATCCAACCCTATAGAATGGGATATAATGGTAAACAGGTCCTTGACATCAATGGTGATAAAATGGGCATTCTCCTTGTATGTCACGCTTCCAATCTTTTTCAGGAAATCCCAAGAGTCTACTAATATATGATGATATTTAGAGTGGTATCCCTTCAATTTCGTATCTATATATATTGCTAAGGGTTGTGTCTTTGAACCTTGGGATGACACAATGGGCCTCATTGGAGGATCGTGTACACATTTATGAGTTTTGGGAATACCAAAAATAGCTGGAATAACTGGCTTCCTTACCTTCAAATAATTGTGTAATTCCATATCAATGAGCCCTTGTAACAAATTATCATCTAAAATTTAATCAATCTTTTGGTATGAAATATTAATTTCGTTCTTAGAAACAAGGGTGTAACTATTGGTGTTGTTTAGAATGTCAAACATTTTTCTAGTATAGTCCCACTGATCCATTAGAACCATACCCCCACCCTTGTCAGGTTTCATCACTCGGACTTTTTCATTACGTCTGAGCTCATAGATAAGCTTGGTTTCATCCCGTGTTAAATTACTTTCATTATTCTCTATATTATAATAATAATTATTTCTGATTTGTTTGGTAAGTACATTCTCAAAATACAAAATATCATGTTGTAGTGGTGGATTATACATACTACGTTTTTTTAAAATTCCTTGTCCATCAGATAGTCCTGTATCTTTAAAAATAACTGCTAAATTCAACTTCCTGCTAAATAGCTTAACATCTGGCAAAATACTATCAATACTGGGTGTCCTATATGGTACAAAGGTAAATCCTTTTATAAATAGATGAAAAAAAGTCTCATTAATCTCCATGTTGGTGTAATTAAAAATATTAAAATTGTGGAATGAGTGTATAATAGAGCCCGTCTCATTTTCAATATGTATGTTCTCATGAGAAGAACTCCCAGACACCATCAAGTTACTTCTCAATTCTACTTGTGCATTCCCCTGTTGTAGAATCGATAATCCCCCGCCACCTGTGCATATGACTGTTGTTGGGAGACCCGTTTCTTTAACCTCTCTGATCTCCTGGGACCTACATCTTCTAAAGGGATGTATTCTTCTATATTGTAGTTGTTCTCCCGATAATCCGTGGTGTTTTCATCAAATGTTTTTTTTTTTTTTTTTTTTTTATTAGAGTACATCTTTTTAGACAAGTTTAAGTTTTTATGTATTGTATATTTTAGGCTCTACTTATTCTAGGGTTATGAATACACTAGTTTACGGAAATATATATTTTTTATAGGTTGTTATTGCACTTTAAAATTGAAGGTGATCAAGTTAATTAATTAATTAACTATGAAAAGCATATCAATTATTGTTTTATGGTGTTAATGGCAATGATATAAATAAGTGCTACTGATAGCTTTATTTGATTCTGAAGAGGTCTCCGGTGCGGAGACGAAAGCGCTCAATTCTGTTTATTTTTGTAGTGGAATAAAGTTCACATTTTGTATTTTTCGTACTGTTCTTGGAATTATTGGTGGAGTATTTGGAGTAAGAAGACAGCCTTCATTGATCCGTGTTGCTGAGTTTTATTTGGTTACGGTTGTTACTTTTGGTTGATTCTTGGTATTTCACAGCACCTGAATTCGAGGAGTCTCTTAGTTTCTTGGACTACTATTATCATTACTACCACCGTTCCTGGACTGTGTGATTTTGAGCGGTTATTGAATTGAGTACATTGGAGAAGGGGACTCCAGCCGCTCTGTACTTACATTGCAATATATACATTTGGGATCTTGTGCTGCTGTTTTTTCTTTTTCTTTTGGGACTTACGATGGCCAACAACAGTTCACTTTTGAGTGAGTTATTTAGAGTTATTCAAAGTTACTCGCAAACTGTCCCCACACCTGTGGAGGCGGGGAATAGTATTCCCTGTGCTCAGAGTAGCCCTGGAAACAGAGCTGATGATGCATTGACATCAGACGTTAGAGAAGGCGGAAATACAAGGATGAGAAGACCATCTACATCGAATGAGCACATTTTGGGTTCTCCGGATAATTTCAACAGATTGGGACACAATGCTCATCCACATTCTAGGGGGAATGACTTCACTAAATATTACCATATGGACTTTCATAACTGGTTAAATAAATCTTTCAGCAATTCTACCCCTGTGGTAGAGTCGGAATGGAGAAACAACTCGACGTATAAAGAGAAGTGTAAGACTTTTAAACTTTTATTAACCAGATATAGGAACCTTGTCGTGGAAAATTGGTATTTCAATAAGTGTCTCCACGACAATGTTGTTCCTAAAGGACTGAGGATCCAAAAATTTCCTAGTAATATTAATTATGAAGTTGAGAATGAACTGTTTAAGAACATTAGTAACATTTTCAATGAATGTGGATTGTCTGTTATTAGAGCACTTATGAAACACAATGAGAACAAAATGATATCTGAAAAAACTGAGATTGATAAATTGTATAAGGAAATTACTGAAGATTTATTATTCTCTATAGAAGAATACAAGAACATATATTATAGAAATATACAAGATGCTGACACTGCTACCACGCGTAATTATAATAGGAAAACATCTAAGCTTAGAAGGGATTTAAATGAATATCGTTCTGGTACAGCATACATGGGAGACAACAATAGGAGAACTCATTTCCTGAGGGGATCCTACCATAGATCATATACGGGTTACACTACGAACCCAGGTACCTTTTCTAGAACAGAACAGGTAGAATACGGGGGTACATGCAATAATTATGATAATGGGGGAACATTTGATGAAAACACCACGAATTATCGGGAGAACAACTACAATAGAGAAGAATACATCCCTTTAGAAGATGTAGGCCCCAGGAGATCAGAGAGGTTAAAGAAATGAGTCCCCCAGCAACAGTCATATGCACAGGTGGCGGGGGAATATCGATTCTACAACAGGGGAATGCACAAGTAGAATTGAGAAGTAACTTGATGGTGTCTGGGAGTTCTTCTCATGAGAACATACATATTGAAAATGAGACGGGCTCTATTATACACTCATTCAACAATTTTAATATTTTTAATTACACCGACATGGAGATTAATGAGACTTTTTTTCATCTATTTATAAAAGGATTTACCTTTGTACCATATAGGACACCCAGTATTGATAGTATTTTGCTAGATGTTAAGCTATTTAGCAGGAAGTTGAATTTAGCAGTTATTTTTAAAGATACAGGACTACCTGATGGACAAGGAATTTAAAAAAAAACGTAGTATGTATAATCCACCACTACAACATGATATTTTGTATTTTGAGAATGTACTTACCAAACAAATCAGAAATAATTATTATTATAATATAGAGAAGAATGAAAGTAATTTAACACAGGATGAAACCAAGCTTATCTATGAGCTCAGATGTAATGAAAAAGTCCAAGTGATGAAACCTGACAAGGGTGGGGGTATGGTTCTAATGGATCAGCGGGACTATACTAGAAAAATGCTTGACATTCTAAACAACACCAATAGTTACACCCTTGTTTCTAAGAACGAAATTAATATTTCATACCAAAAGATTGATTAAATTTTAGATGATAATTTGTTACAAGGGCTCATTGATATGGAATTACACAATTATTTGAAGGTAAGGAAGCCAGTTATTCCAGCTATTTTTGGTATTCCCAAAACTCATAAATGTGTGCACGATCCTCCAATGAGGCCCATTGTGTCATCCCAAGGTTCAAAGACACAACCATTAGCAATATATATATAGATACAAAATTGAAGGGATACCACTCTAAATATCATCATATATTAGTAGACTCTTGGGATTTCCTGAAAAAGATTGGAAGCGTGACATACAAGGAGAATGCCCATTTTATCACCATTGATGTCAAGGACCTGTTTACCATTATACCCCATTCTATAGGGTTGGATTGGTTTGAAAAGATATTACTTGAAATGGATTTTTTGAAACCGGATGAATTCAGGATAATTTTAGAAAATATGGAGTTGGTATTAAGAAACAATTATATATTCTTTCAAGGCGAATATTACCACCAGACTGAAGGTGTAGCTATGGAGGTAGCATGTGCCCCCATGTATGCTAATATTATTATGCTACACTGGGAAAGACAGTATATTTTTGCATCTGATTTTTACCAATATATCCATGGGTATTATCGGTTTTTGGATAACATATTTATTTTGTGGACAGGACCAGAGTCTATTATTAGTGATTTTATTGAATACATCAATAACGGTGCTTCTTTTCTTAGGTTTACCCATGAAACCTATAAAGATGTAACACATTATCTTAATGTAACTATTTACAAGGATGAAGTAGCTAAAAGATATAAATCTACCATTTATAGGAAAAAGAACTTTTCCAATGCCTATTTACACTATGAAAGTGATCACCCCATTCATTTGAAAAAGAATATTGTTAAGGGACAAATGATTCGTGTGTCCAGGATGACAACAGAACAAGAAGTCTTCTTGAAGGAAGTAAATATTCTAGAAAATATGTTTCACCAAAGGGGATACCCAGTAGCTTTAACACAGACTATTAAAAAATTTGTAATAGAAAGAAGAGAAACCAACTATCCACCTTTACTCGGGTTTGATTACAATTTAGGGGAAACTGTGGGTATTATAAATATAGTAAATAAACAAAATAACATCAAAACTATCCCATATTTGACCTTAACGTACCACCACAACATTGGATGGCTTAAAAATGTATTAACGACACTTGGGATATGTTTAGATCTATGCCCACAAGAGTGACAGTATTTCAAAATAGTTTGACCTATAGTTATAGGAGAAATTACAATTTGAAAAATATCCTAGAAAAGGGGAAGGAACGGTATTCTAATAGTAGTTATAGTTACGCTATTAACAAAAGAGGTACTTTTAGATGTGGGAGATGTCCCCAATGTTCTTTTATTGCTGACAAAAAGATGGTGAAGTTACCTAGTGTTAGAGCAACCCTAAAAGCTACAAAATATAGTAGCTGTTACACTAAAGGAGTTGTATACCTAGCTTACTGTAAATCCTGTTGGTGTTACTACATTGGTAAGACCGAAAGACACCTAAGGAGACGAATTTATGAACACATTAGGGACATCAACCGTAAAAATGAAAATAATGCATTATACAGGCATTCACTAGTTTGTATGGAAGCGAATTTTAAATTCTGGGTACTGGAGATAGTGGAACCCTTGGAAAGAGGAGGTGATTGGGAAACTAGACTCACATACAGGGAAATGATGTGGCAACTAAAATTAGATGCATGCAGTGGAAAGGGTCTTAATGACAATATTTCCATATTACCAGCATTAAAATTGTTATCTCAGGACCCTCGAAAAACATACATACACGTATAAATTACCAACTATGGTATGTACATCAACTATTATAATTGTTACTTATATATTTATGGCCTATATATTTTATAATATACATTTTAGAATATATATCTGTACATATTTTTATATTTATATTCATACACCCATTTTTTTATTAGAGTACATCTTTTTAGACAAGTTTAAGTTTTTATGTATTGTATATTTTAGGCTCTACTTATTCTAGGGTTATGAATACATTAGTTTACGGAAATATATATTTTTTATAGGTTGTTATTGCACTTTAAAAGTGAAGGTGGCCAAGTTAATTAATTAATTAACTATGAAAAGCACATCAATTATTGTTTTATGGTGTTAATGGCAATGATATAAATAAGTGCTACTGATAGCTTTATTTGATTCTGAAGAGGTCTCCGGTGCGGAGATGAAAGCGCTCAATCCTGTTTATTTTTGTAGTGGAATAAAGTTCACATTTTGTATTTTTTGTACTGTTCTTGGAATTATTGGTGGAGTATTTGGAGTAAGAAGACAGCCTTCATTGATCCGTGTTGCTGAGTTTTATTTGGTTACGGTTGTTACTTTAGACCATGTTATAAACATAATGACCTGCTACATCCCAGCTGTGGGGATTTAGTCTAATTGTGGAATTAATCTTAACACCTGTACAGTTCACAAGAGGCACTGAAATGAAATTCCAAACAGAGCAACCGCATTCATCCCATCTGCAATTCTGTCCTCCATTATATCAGAAGTTTCAAGAGCTACCCTTAATTCAAGAGCTCACTTTTTGAATATTTGCTAAATAAATCTTTTTGTCATACAGACTCAGGGCTCCATTTCTCTACAACAGTTTTCTCTCTCTCTCTCTCTCTCTCTCTCTCTCTCTCTCTCCCCTACTTAAAGATCATGCTTAACGTGCCAAAATCAACTTTTATTTTTACATTACAAAGGGTTCACCTGCATCCTTGTGCAGGCAAGCACTCTTTTTTTGTAAAAATAAAAGGTGGTTTTGAGCCACTATTTGATAATAATTTTTAAAACGTTTCTGAACATTGAAGTCAAATGTACTTCTGCCATACTTACAGCATGAATTTCATATGCCAGCAAGAAGGATGTATGTTGCTATGGGGACCAGGTTGGATTACATGGCAGTATGCATTATACTACGGCCTTGAGAAACAAATGTTTAATTGCTAACCCATTAAATTAACACTGTGGCAAAAAAAGGAATTCAACTGAAACATAGAGAACACAAAACTTTTGTAAAGAAAAGTGGTAAGGAGGTAATGAAGGTTTCTTTACTGAAGTAGGACAGTCAAAGACAGGGGCCTTAATATTAATTGAAAAGTATAAAGACTGAGGAACAAAATAAGGGAAGGCAATGAAGATTTATAGTGGTGACAGGCTGTTGGCAGGGTGTAATAATTTATATATATATATATATATATATATATATATATATATATATATATTCCACCAAATGCTCTGAGATGAGATATAAGGAATATTATGGGAAAAAGTATAGCTTCTCATTAGGAAAGTATAGTAGTAGCTGACAAATAAGTAAGACATCTCTGAAGTGCCAACGTACCACAGACTACAAGTTAAGACAGATATTTAGAGAAATATATGAATGCATTTTGGCACATTGCGGTAATTAAAATAAAAATGAATTGGAATATACACATTTTTTCAGGGAAATATGGTTCATGGGCAAGATTAGATAGATATTATATATTGAAAGAATATTGTGTAACGTACAAATCATGAAAACTCATCCCACGATAGTGTCCATCCATGCACTTCTGCAAATTAAATTATGTAAGCAAGTAAAAGATTATTGTGCGAAAGACTGGAATTTTCCAGTACTTCTTCTGAAAAGGAACCCATTTACTGACTGGGTACATCAAACTTTAAGTGAAATGTTATTAAATTTGAATCTAAGTAGTAAAGAACTTACAAAGAATTGGTATAACTGCAAATTGAAGGTAAGAAATGTAGTCACCGTGAAAGCAAATGACATATGGAATAATAATCGCAATAGTATCTAGAAGGCTTTTAAAAGGAAAGAGATTTACAGAAGTGAAAAAGAATAAGTTGAACAAAACTGGCTGAAGAGCAATTGAAAGAGGCTGGAATGTCTATGCAAGAGTAGTTAGAAAATATGAATGAACATAAAACAATGTTTTTAAAACTATTTTTTATCATACCCCTACAGAAATCAATGTGTTAGCTCAATGCCAGAGGCAACAAAAAGTTAAAAGGGTGATAACTGAAACTATGAATTATGTGTGAGAGTAGTATAGTAGAAGGAGATCCAAGAAAAGTTATGACGGTAGTGGAGAGGAAATACAGTACATTACATAAACAACAGGGGCAGGTTGCGAGTAACACACAAGAAACAGCAACATATCTGAGAGAGCTTAGTTACAGCTTCCTCATAACAGAAGAAGAAGGAAGGGTATTAACACTAAAACTAAAGAAGAAGAAGGAATTTAAAGTAACAATGAAAAAATAGAATACAAAGAAACTGCTGGAAATGAGGGAATTCCAACAGAAGTATGGGAAAAGAGGAAACAGGAATAGAAGTCTGGTTAGTATTTTTTTAACAATAACATTTGGGTGGGGTTGTGTCCTTCACTCAGAAGGAAGTAGTAGTGCTCATTATACCAAAGGAAGAGAAGGAGCTTCTTGATCTAGGATCATACAGACACATTTTAATTCTGAATCATGACTACTACAAAGTTGTTATGATGATTCTGGCAAATATAATGGCAAATAAAGTCATAACAACAAAAATAGTTCTAGATTAGTGTGAGTTTACAGAAGATAGGCAAACATTTGACAACATTGACAGAACCCTTCTGATTCAATTCTATGCAAAGGACAATAATAGTGCCCTAATGTTAATAGGTTTGGACAGAAATAATGCATTTGTCAGAGTGACTTTGTAATTTATAAACAGATCTTTTGAGGCATTTAGTATTCCACAAATATGGATAACATTAATATTTAATATCTATAGAGGAGCTATAGCTAAGCTAAAGTGTAGTGCTGTGCTTTCTGGAGTATTTAGTTTTGCAAGAGGAACTAGGCAGGGGTGTCCACTTTTATCATGACTATTTGCTTTGCATATAAAACCATTACTCAAACACATGGACAATCAAATATAATTGAATATAACTGGAGAACTACAAATGAGAAAATACCACATTTTGCAGATGACATAATATATGTTACCATTTCATAACTTGATATAAAATTATATTTGATAAACTGAAAGGATATAAAGTAAAAGAATCAAAACTACGGCTATAATAATGAATTATGCCCCAGCATTTGACCTGCCACAGAACTTCCCCATTTTGTAAGGATCATTACAAGATTAGGTGGTTGAGTATTTAATTGAAATGGGATGTTGAGAAAGCATCTAAAGAAATGTGTAAAGAAAGTACTTGAACTACTGTAAATAAGAGTATGGAAAGAGTTATGGACTTTGACAATCAGATACAAGTGATTAAGATGTTTTTGTTCCTGCTAGTTTTTTATGAAGTTAGGCTTATATGTATCAACCAAGAAATCAGATATGGAAGAATATGAAAAAGAACTTAAAGAGTTTATTTGGAATAAGAAAAAAGAAAGAATGCAATGGGAAAAACTAATTCTGAAAAAAAGGAACACAGTGGTTTGGTACTACCAAAATTAGAAACATACTGTTAGAAAGAGGCAGGTATAGGAAAATAAGTAGACATTTGGGAAGATATAGTAAATAAATATAAACAACATTATATACAGACTTTTAAAAAGAAAACTGTTAAGCATGTCTTTGCTTTAAACTAAGTTAGACTTTGGAAAAAGAGAAGAACATTAACAGGCTATACTATGTGGACAGAATTATGTATTTTCCTCAGATATACTAAACTAAACTGAGAACTTGGGAAATGTTTTCACAAATAGTTCTATACCTATATGAGACTTGGAAAAAAATGTTCTCTCAGAGAACAGGCATAAGCTGGAGATGTGATGGCTCAAAACAAGGTTCTTGAGAGGGCACATTTTGGGAATATATGGAGATGTTTCAGGAAAAAAAAATAACTGAACAATATTCTAAGTATTATACTTGGTAAACAAATTAACCTCATTACATAGATGTTCTTGTTGAGTTGGTATAAAATAACATATATTAAACAGGTGAAAGTGTTGCTGTCGTTACTGTTGATAGTAGCTAATAAAGCCATAATGGAAAATGGAAAATCAAAGACAAATTATCAATAAAAGGTGTAAAAAAAGATGATTACAGAGATTAAAAATATGGAACTGAGAACTGTTACAGATCACTGTGATGATATTGACTAGTGCTAGCATAGCCAGCTAGAGTTCTGTAAAGAATGATATGTCCTTTGAATATCAAACTGATTTGTACAAATTTTTATGTTACAAATGTATTAAGAACTGTATGGCATTTGAATATCAAACTAATTTGTACAGATGCTTGTGTTACAAATGCATTAGAACAGTATGGCATTTGAACACCAAACTGATTTGCACAAATTTTTATGTTACAAATGTATTAGAACTGTATGGCATTTGACTATCAAACTAATTTGTACAGATGCTTATGTTACAAATGTATTAGAACTGTATGGCATTTGAAAATCAAAATGTGTTTGTAAAGTTGCTAGTGTTAAAAAAATGTATCAACAGTTAGTCCTGATGGACAGAGAAGGAATATACACATGAGACTGTATGTATACATGTTAGCAAAGGACACTGGAAGAGAAGGGGTTAAACACCTAGCTTTCTTATTACTTTATGAAAAATACTGTTAATTAGACCACCTGTTGGGCCATGGAAGTGCTTATCTCACAGCACTGAAGAGGACCTAAGATGGCATGTCTGGAAGAAGCCTTTGTTCATTAGCTCAGTAAAAAGACGGGAAGCCACAGGCATTAGCAAAACTTTAGATATGCATCTTAAAACATCCATGCTAACATTCTGTCTCGAGTTTCAAAGGGGAATAGTATGAGAACATAGAGTTAGGTGACCAGATGAGGTAATTCTGCCAGCCAACTTGGAAATTTTAGATATTACAAAAAGAAATTTCTCAGTATTGAGTATTCTGTCTTCGGCCTAACAACAAGAAGGACCATTCACCACATCATCTGCCTTGCTCTATTAAGTAAGTAGGGAGTAGTAATTTTCCTAAATTCAGTCAGTAAAAACAAAATGAAAACTCCAGCAAAGCTAGAACTTCCACTGAGTGAACTCCTAAACCTTTTGTATCAGAGGCACATGGGATATATGCAAATGACCCTTATGAATATCAGGTGTTTCAGCTAATTGGCGATTCTGAATGCCCATGACTTGTTTCATTATTTTAATGAACAATTTCAGGTCTTAAAGCCAAACCCCACTAGCTGTGGATATGCATATTTTGGCCTTGTTATGACCTCATCAGAACACCACAAGCAGAGTGTTTGACTAAGCATAAGAAACACAGGGCTGTTATACCCAGCTGATGCCCATTATCATTAGGGTCACTGCAAAAATATCCCAAACAACAAACTAAAACAATAAGTGAGAAGGTCACTGAAAAAACAATCAGTAAAAACAAAATGAAAACTCCAGCAAAGCAAGAACTTCCACTGAGTGACTGCCCAAACGTCTTGTATCAGAGGCACATGGGATATATGCAAATGAAGCTTATGAACATCAGGTGTTTCAGCTAATTGGTGATTCTGAATACCCATGACTTGTTTTGTTGTTTTAATGGACAATTTCAAACTAATAAAGCCAAACCCCACTAGCTGTGGATATGCATATTTCGCCCTTGTTATGACCTCATCAGCACATTATCATTAGGGTCACTGCAAAAATATCCCAAACAACAAACTAAAACAATAAGTGAGAAGGTCACTGAAAAAACAATCAGTAAAAACAAAATGAAAACTCCAGCAAAGCTAGAACTTCCACTGAGTGACCTCTCAAACCTCTTGTATCAGAGGCACATGGGATATATGCAAATGACCCTTATGAACATCAGGTGTTTCAGCTAAATGGTGATTCTGAATGCCCATGACTTGTTTCATCATTTTAATGAACAATTTCAGGCCAGTAAAGTCAAACCCCACTAGCTGTGGATATGCATATTTCGGCCTTGTTATGACCTCATCAGCACAGCACAAGCAGAGTATTTCACTAAGCATAAGAAACACAGGGCTGTTATACCCAGCTGATGGCCATTATCATTAGGGTCACTGCAAAAATACCCCAAACAACAAACTAAAACAATAAGTGAGAAGGTCACTGAAAAAACAGTCAGTGAAAATTGTTTTTTCAGTGACCTTCTCACCTAAATTCAGTCAAGAAAATATGGTGAAGCTTGGTTTAAATATTGTTTTTCTTTATTTGTATGAGTCTATCCATCAATATTATTTTCAGTATTTCCTGTGATTTGAACTCTATGGTTTACTGTAAATATGTATTCAGTATTTTCATGCCCATTTATTATTTATTATTAAATATATTTAAAACTTTTATTGTGGCTGGTCCTTTTAGAAAGTATTTAATCTTTGAGAGTGCTTATATTTATTTGGCAACACTGTGTGGGCCACTCCTGAAGGCCTAGCTGTCTTGATTAACTACTATCATTTGTATTAGTATTAATATTACACAATATAATTGGACATTCTTTGTTAAGGGCCTTAGAGTAGCTGATTGTGGAGTGTCTTGTGGCAGTGATAACTACCGTATATTCTGGGCAGAAGAAAGTACAGTGGGTAAATCTGTGTCAGCCTTTCCTAGGTGTGTGTGTGTGTGTGTGTGTGTGTGTGTGTGTGTGTGTGTGTGTGTAAAATCAAATCTCACAGTGTGTGTGTGTGTGTGTGTGTGTGTGTGTGTGTGTGTGTGTGTGTGTGTGTGTGTGTGTGTGTGTGTGTGTGTGTGTGCGTGTGTGTGTGTGTCAGCTACATGGAGCAGAGACATGAAGCACTGGTTTCACAGAGAGAGTGGTGGAGGACTTGGCTGGTCACTTGGCTGAGGACCTGACTCTACAGCTGTACCATTGGGGAGTCTTACTGGGGATCTGGAGAGAGACAGACATAGAAACCCAGACCCTGGGCATAGTGTGTTCCCATTGTACTCTTAAGGAAAATTGTGTTTTGTTCTAAAGAGGTCTGCATCTGGAAATACTGAGTGTATCCATTTGTTTTCCAAATGAAAGTCCCTCTCCACTGTCAGTGGTGAGGATTCAGGCTCCTTCATTACTGGCCAAGTGTGGGGATGTCAAAATCACAAATAAAATTCTCTAGTTAAAAATGTGATATATGGGATTCTGTAATGGAAGATGAGCTTGAAAAGGGCATTGACATAAAACAAAGCATCTAAGACATAGATCTATTTAATAAAATGGACTGTAATACAAGTTATGAAGCCACTTGTCCAGTTGTTGAGATCTGTAATATAGTGATAATGAAACAATGTGATCACTATTTAATTCCTGATCTTAAACTATATTGTAAATAGTTAATGTGCATATATATATATATATATATATATATATATATATATATATATATATACATATGTATGTGCGTGTGTGTGTGTATATATATATATATATATATATATATATATATATATTTATGTGTGTGTGTGTGTGTGTGCGTGTGCATATATATATATATATATATATATATATATATATATATATATATATATATATATATGGGTCTACTTCAAATGAATGAAATTCCACTTACCCCAAATCGACATTGTTGAGACAAGATTTCCAAAATCTTAGTTTACTGAACAATCATATTGCCAAAACTTTTTCCACAGTAAGTATTCAGTTGATCAACATGTAACAAAGAAATACACCGCACTATCTCCAACCTACCCAGGTGGGGGGGCTATGCCACCCACTCCCCCAATGTGAGGGGTGTGCCCCCCACACCCCCTAACTAAATATACCAACTCCGTGATTACATTAA
Organism: Protopterus annectens; assembly: GCF_019279795.1. Classification (NCBI taxonomy): domain Eukaryota; kingdom Metazoa; phylum Chordata; order Ceratodontiformes; family Protopteridae; genus Protopterus; species Protopterus annectens. The sequence continues at coordinate 1,197,199,087 of NC_056745.1, forward strand.
AGTGGGGAAAACAGCAAATTTCCCATGTTGGCCATCTGGATACCTACAGTGGGAAAAGTTTCAGAAATGTGATCATTCATTAAACTAAGGTTTTTGGAGATCTCATCTCAGTGATGTCATCTTCAGGTAAGTGGGATTTCATTCATTTAAAGTAGACCCATATATATATATATATATATATATATATATATATATATATATATTTATTTATTTTATTTTATTTTATTTTACATTTGTTGACCGGGTTAGTCTAACTGGATATATCTCCATTTTCAGTAGAGGCCCAGGGAGAAAAGCTCCATTACAGCAATTATACAAATATAGAGAACTGAAAGAAAGTGACATAAAAGAATAATATTTAAAAACTAGTACCTATTGTATAATATATATATATATATATATATATATATATATATTTTTTTTTTTTAAGAAGCAATGTCAAATCAATCTGGAGATCAGTACTAAATAAAAGAATTGTTTGTGATACATGGCTTTGCATGCTTAACAATGGCAAATTGTTCAAAGTTAAATGTAAGCATTGATGGTTTGACATGAAGTTAGTTTGTTAGTATTATATAAATATTTAATTATAAAATGGTTGTATCAGCAGTCAGTGCCAAAATAACAAGTGCACCATGCATGGGAATTGCAGAGTATGTGAAGATGAAAATGTTGTTAATACTAAAATGTTACTCTTAAAAAAAAGAAAAGAAGCCTGAAAATACAAATAAAAGTAAACAGTTTCCACTCGTCAGTGAGGAACTCAAAATGGCTATATTCAAAGGTATACAAAGATGCAATACCGCTGTCTTAAGTACTCTTAACCAACAGACCAAGGATATGCAACAAAACACCAAAAGAATGAAAGCCTTTCAATATGCCGCAGGAAGAAAAGAGAAACTTGACTTGCAAAATGAATGAAGAGTATAATGCTGGTCTTGAGCTAACCAATACGAGTAAAAATCTGAAGGCTGAAAATGCACTCCAAAGCAATTCCTTAAAAGAGAGGCCAACAGTAAATTAAAATGATGTCAGTTAGTCCTTGCTTCTCATGCTAAGCAGAGGCAAGAAAACCATACTGCTGTGATGAACCTGCAAAAACAGAAACAGTACTTCATACAGAAGGAAGACCTAACATTAACCTTCTGAGACTCAGAACGTTGAGTAATACACAGAGCAGTCTGTCTGAAAGCCTTTAAAACAGCTGAACAAAACTGTGCTGAAGATTAAACTAGCAAGTCTGGTGAGACAATAGTATAAATAGTTGCAAAAGCTAAAGCTGCAGATATAAACCATTGTTCAACTGCTAGTGTGCACAGTGTCTCACATATATCACATTAACTGCAAAACTATCTAAACTAACAAATATAGCAGCTGTGTCTGATATAACGATAAAGAAGTCTGTGTGTGATCCAAAATGACTGCATGCCTGGTTCTAACCTACAAACATACATACAAACATTTCAAGCCTGGGCAGTAATGTCCTTCTAGCGTGCTAATATACCAAAAAAAGTTATTCCCATAATGTGTCCAGGTTGTTCTTAAAAATATCTAAACTGTGCTTGCTTTAATGTAATTTGGTAGTCTATCCATGCATCAGCTGTTCTCTCAGAGAACCATTTAGTACACTTCACATTCCTATAGAATCTTCTACAAAGCTCATTTGATGATTTTCTGCTGAGTTTTGATAACCCCAAACATTCCCAGAGGTAGTTGTCTCTAAATGCCCTATATACCTGAATAAGGTCTTCTCTTAAATATCTATAAGACACTGTACACATTCAGATATTTTAGTCTTTCATAATAACTTAAATTTTCACATCCATGGTTGTCCTTGGTATTGTTTTGCTGGGGTCTATTATCACTTAATCAAAAACCCAAACAATCGAACCACTATACATCAAACCCTTTACATCGAAACCTAAAACCATCGAAAGTACTTTTAATAGAAATATTTCCCAGGACAAAATAATGCTCAGCCAATCTAGTGACCGTCAAAAAAAAAAATGTAAAACCCACCCAAGCGGTGGGCTACGCCCTCACCCCCCACCCCCTAACTAAATAAATCAAACTCTGAGATTGGACTACAGTGGTGAAAAGAGCAAATTCCTAATGGTCGCCAACCATCAATTTGTCCTGGGAAAAATTTCAATTAAAAGTCTGTTTGATGGCTTAAGGCTTTGATGTTAAGGGTTTGATGAATAGCGGTTCGATCGTTTGGGCTTTCGACTAAGTGATATAGACACGTTTTGCTGTGCTCATTTCAGTTTATTCATGCTTGTTTTCTTATAAGGTTTCCATATTGTTATTCCATATTCAAGTTTGCTTCTAATATAACTAACAAACAATGATTTCAGCATTTCTGATTTCCAATACTTTATAAATGTTTTTAAACAACCTATAGTTGTATAACTATCATGAACCAATTAGCTGATAAGATTAGAAAAACTCAAAACTGGATCTACCCATATACACAGGTCCTTAAATTAATTTACAATTTCAATTAGTGTGTGATATATTAAATCTTTACCTTTCAATTTATGTCTCCCAAATATCATAAGCTTAGTTTTTAATATATTTATCAACATATTATTTTGTTGTGTGCCCAAATGGTCAATTTAGTTGAGTTCTTTTGCAGGCATGCCCTATCCGTAACACATGTAATCAGTTTACCCATTTTCAAGTCATCTGCATACAAGCCGAGAATAACTGAGATGAAGAAAGATAGGGCTGAAAGATACAATCCAAACAAACTTAAACATATTGCCAGACTGAGGGCAAACTGGAGACCTACAGGAAAGAGAAATAACCTTTTGCTGTTGAGGTCATGAGCCCACCAAAGAGGGTTCTTGCTGGATGATGTGGCTCATTTTCACGTCTGGTCTGATTTGGGGGGGGGGTTCATCTGATATAATGTCTTCTATCAAATGTTGCAGTGTCTTATGAAGCTGCAGTCTTGGGGCCGTCAGGGAGGAGCAGTATATCTGCCCCTACAGGAGGAATCCACACTCCCATTCCTGTAAAAAGGGAGGGACAGAAACAGGTAGGCAGAGATTTAGTCATCCAAAGTGGGAGGGGGACTTATTTATTTATTTATTTATTTATTCGATTTGTTAACTGTGTAAATAAATTGGTCTGTAAACCCTTTTCAACAATGTCCTGGGCCAAGAATACAACTATGACAATAACACATCATAACAACATATACAAGTTGCATTTTCAACAAAACATAAACAATCATAGCAAAAATTCCAGTTACATTTACATCAAATGTAAGTTTAGCCAATATGCATTACATACATTTTAGCTCTATACATACATTACAATAATGCACTTAAAGATGAGCACCATGTACATAATTTGCAAAACATGCATTCAAAATACATTTTTGCCTAAAGGTTCGGAATGTGTAGATGCCTGTAGTGGATGAATTTGTTGCAGACAGTATCTGTGTAACTGTGAGTTACTGGAGTGGAAAATCACACAGAACAACAGAGCAGAGTAGAAACCAAACCTGTAGTTATACTGAACAGGTTGTGTCCTTTAAGTATGCAACCCTGAAGCTTGGAATGCTGGACTGAAATGAACTCTGAGTTATTTACCTGAATTCAACTATGAGTTATTTACCTGAAATGAGTTGTGAGTTAGTTTCCTGAAATAAGCTGTGAATTATTAGTCAACCAGCCAGGGTATGCAAAAGATTTGCTGCCAAATAATGGGTTTTATATTGATGTCATATTGGAAATAAAGTGCAGTAAACCTGAGTGACTAAGTTAATGGCCTCTTGAGTGTTGCTATGCTACTCTCTCTCTATCTCTCTCTGTCTGTCTCTCTCTTACTCTATCAGTTCAGCACCAACTTAAACATACAGGTGAAAATGACTGCTGCACTGCAGTTATCAGTAAATATTTATGCAGGTTCATAGAAATTTTGGAGACACTGCCCTTCTTCACATGAGATGGGGGGACGTTCACCCATGAAAAGGGAAAGAAGGTAAAGTAAGGAGACCCTTTATGTATCAGGAAAAAACAACGGGAATATATAGATTGATAAACATGCTCCCTAAGACACTCTTAAGTGATCTATTTCAGTCCATTTTATAGAGTCTTAGAACAGGCCACACTACAGTAAGGGGCACTTAAGAAATGCAAATGGTAAGATACTGTTGGAGACACAAAAATAGAAAAACAATTAATTCATTTTAAGAGGTGGTTATGCAATTTAACAAGTTATAATTTAGAGCATACACAAAAACTTTATATTGTTATAGCTTTAAAGTTTAACCGAACTGTAAGTATTTATTGCAAGCAGTTGACTGTAATGTGTTTGCACATCTATGTGTCATCTGTAACAAATTATAAAACTCTAATTAAAGAAAGAATTGTAAAACCTGACATTTTAAAAGACAATGTCATGATTATGCCATAGCATTTTTGCACTGCAGTAGCATGTCTGTATGAGAGTCTACAAAGAGGGATAATACCATTATAAGAAAAGAGGTGGCGCCACTGAGACATAATCAAGAGCCCACTGTCCACTGTTTTAGAGATCAATACTCCAAAATATGGAAAGATATTTTAAAGACTGACCCAGATATGTAGAAACCATGAACTATCCAAGCATGTAAAATCCAGAAAACAGAATGATAAACAGGCAAGATATAACAATAAACTTTAAATGTCTCAAGGGAATAAACGGTGCACTGGCTAGTGTATTTCCTAAACAAATCTACTAATGGTCAACTCAGTGAAATAGAAGGCAAAGTCCTAACTACAACTCAGACAACATATGTTCAGTTAGCAATGCCTCTGTTGGAAGAGTGACTGGGACTGGGGCTGCAAGAGAGAAGTGAAGGGGTTGTGACCACTTGCCTTGCATAAAATGGAGGATAGATATGATGTTCAGAGATGAAGACTCAGTACAAGTTCCATAGTAGAGACCACAGAACGTATGAAGTTATTTATTCTAAAGAGTAGGCAAAGTCATCTATGGACCTACATCATTTATGTATGTAAGTGAAAGCCCTATACTATGAACATCGCACAGGAACATTAACTGGCCATGCATGGGAAGTAAAGTTAAACAGAAACAAATTCCACATAATGGATGATAGAAACACATCCAGCACTCGACCCTTGCCCTTGGGCAGAATGAATGCCCACAGGGCACTCTTGTCCAAGAAGAAATGAATGAGCACACTGAGAAATCCAGGGAAAAGCACACCCAGAGATCTAAAGTAAAATAAGTAGATAAATGAATATATTAATGAACATCAGTGGAATGGCATGAGAATCAGTCTACATGAACTGGTAATGTCTGGCAGCACATATCCATAGCAACAATGGTGTATGCATAACTAGCCACCTAACGAAAATAGAATTAAATTTAGTCATGGTGAAATGTGGAACAAGAAGAAAGATGGTTTCATTCACAGTAAAACATATTTGTCTGTCATAAATGTATGTCTATAACTGAAGCATAGCAAAGAAATTGCAAAGGTGATTTCTGACAGTAAATACTGAATACCAGTTTGAGTTTTAAATATATAAGTTCAGCCTGCAGATGAAAATGTGACAACTGCAACATTAATAAGACTATATGAGGAAAAGGCTTTGCTGTAAAGCCCAGGCAAAATTCTGATACCCCTAAGGCATAATCTCCATACAGAACACTTGCAAATAAGATTGGCATAACATTTGTTCTGGCCCATATCTGCAGCATAATCACTTTAAGATACCATCTAAACTGCAAGGCTTGTTTCAGTTGCTGGATTCATGAGTCTAACCTGCCACTGAGCAGAGCCTTCCAAGTCACCATCCCTACTGTGGCAGTCACCACAGATTCCTCTGCTCAAGGTTAGGTTACCTTTTCAGAAGTAGGCAATCTAAAGGGCATAATCACAGATCATGATTACAGACAAAGATTACTCTGCACATAATTGTTATGAAGTTGAAGGTAGTCCTTCTTACTTTGTAGGCATTCCAGTACAGTACCACGTTCTTCTCTTCACCCACATGGAATTCATAACATGTACCTCGCAAACCACATCTAGCAGCTGAAGAGACCACAGAGGTTCCTCGCCAGGAGAATCCAGGGGCTCAAAAATCTGCAATACACAGGTAGGCTAAAAGCCCTATCCCTCTACTCAGTTTCATACAGACTCCTCAGAGGTCGGGTGGCCTCAACCTGGTCTGTGACATCAATAGGATTTGTTGGCAGGACAGATTTGTGTCCCAGAGACTCCCATATCTGTGGAATAGACTCACTCTCCAGGTCAAGTAGAGTACCTTTTTACCCCTTTTTAAGCACAACCTGGATGAGGGTAACCAAATAGACACAGAGGCTGTGCCTACTTCCCAATTTTTATCAGCTTCCTAGCGCAGCATCAGAGTGATGAAGAAAAAATGATGAGCAGTCCAAGGAACCTAAGATGGCCACAGTGGAACACTTACCAACAACTTACCAAGGTGAAGATGAAGCCACAGTCAAGACTGAAACCTCTCAGATAACTTTTCTGTTCTTGCAGTTTGGGGAGAGAACGATTGAGTTGCTAGGACCTGGATCCATGTCTCTATCAAAAAAAAAACATTGTCTGATAAGCAGATAGCAGAGCCTTGGTAAGTTGGTCCTACCACCTGACTAAATGGTTAAATTTTGAGGTAAACTTTTTTTCTAATGACAACCATCAAAACGACTAGTCCTAGTAACTAGCAACAGATTTTTACAGAGGGAACCAAAACCTACTGAAAAAAGTGCCTAACTCGTGGTAAGTCTGTGCTACAACCTGACTGAAAAATTAAGTTTTGAGATAATTTTTTAATGAAAACCCTCAAAACCACTAGTCTTAGCCCTTAGTTATAAATTTTGACAGAATAATAAAACTTTTTCTCACAAAAATAGTAATTTGAAAGGTATTCCTCAACAGGGAACCCTGACTAAAAATCAAAATTTTAAAGTAAAAGTTTTTAGTGACAACCATTAAAAATAACAGTCCCAACTTCTAGCAATAATTTTTAATAGATAAGTCAAAGTTTTCTTCATAAAAAATGATAAAGTTGAGGGTTTTCCCCAATGGGATACTTATCTGCCCAGCCTTACAGAAGCGCTAGCTCATTGTCAATTGCTTGAAACCCACAATGAAAATCACACTTCAACAGCAAAAAAGTTGGGAAGATTTGGCACTCTAACCACTGACCTTATACAGCTCTCCTTGATTTGCACAATGACTATGGTGAGTGCAAGGTGCTCTAACGCTTTGGAAGCTGACAGGTCATCCAGTCCTTGACAGGATGTGTCCCATGTAACGTAGGCTACTGCTACAGTGATCTAATGCTGAACATCAATAGTTGCAGCGACATACTATTTAGATAACAGTATTACATATTTGATGTAAAGTTCAGAAAGAATGAACACCGTGTTTACAATTAGAAAACTAAATAATTAACCTTTAACAAAGCCTAGCCAATCCTACTTATCTACCTAATGAGAATAACAATTTCTCATTTTATGTTTTGTTTTTCCTGGGAGAATCTCCAGACAAAGAGTGTCTCAAAGGAAGGTCCTTTCCCCAGGAGTGAAGCTCCTCAGAGCAGCTTAGTGAAGGAAAAAGTTTGGTTCTGACACTGCATGTTGAAGTATATTGATAGGTGTAAAATCAGTTCATTAAACTGAGGAAAATCTTCTTTGATTGTTACATTTTTCTTTAAAAATCGGGTATGTTATTTGAAACAAGATATGTACAAAACTGGGCTGATCCTGTTCTCAATGAAGGATTATTTGCTTTCCTATTTTTTGCCCCACCCTTCTTGATGCAGCTCATCGGGTTGTGTTCCCTCTGTAGACACTGTCCTAACACTGAAATGTAGTGTAATGGGGGGGGGGAATGAAAAGGAATATATGATATTTTGCTGCCATCTAGTGGGTTAAACTAGTTCTTCAGGCATTACTGTGTGATCTAGGAGTGCAATTGGTTTCTTCTTTTCTTCCTCCCTTCCATCTTATTTCTATTCAAATTAGAAAGAAACTAAATCAATTAATGAACACGAAACTTGTCAAAACTGACTTAGCTTCTCTCTAGTTTGTTTTTGGTCACCTTTTTTTTATATTTTTTCACTGTCTCCCTGACAGCTAATTTAAGAAAAGTGCTACTAGAATGTTCAAACTATATATAACAAGCATAAAACAGAAAATCTAGCTTGTTTTGAGTATCCTAATGGATAGACAGGCTTGGTTACATTCTTTAAATATATTCATCTGTGCTTGCATATTAAGCTCTAATACTGACATCTATTTGCAGCATCCATTTTTGATACAACAAATAACTGTGTCCCTTACACCAAACCATCACTAAGCTGCGGTGGTACAGTGGTAGCATTGTTGCCTCACAGCAAGAGGTTCTCCTGTTCGATTCACGGCTGGAGTGCCTTCTGTGTGGAGTCTGCATGTCCTCCCCACAGTCGAGTGGCCTCTGAAAGACATGCGTGAATGGGCGTGCCTTCACTGAAGGTTGGGTGTTGGGCTGGCAACTCGGCACCATAAAAAATCTACTGCCAATCATTAGCAGACCGGAGTTCCGCTGTGGTGAACCCTAACCGGGAAAAGACAAACAAACACCGAACCATCACTGAATTACAGCATCATCACTGAAGTACATGTCAAAATGTAGGCACACAACATTATCCTTTTAGAAAGAATGCAAGACAGGTATTAAAACACTGCTGACCCCTTGGTCACCCAGTTAAAGAATTGCTCTAATTCTGACATGTTCTTCAGCATTTGGTTTTACAGAACATTTAATGCTTTACTAAACAAGGCCAGAAAATAGATCAAGAATCATTTGTCCTAAGAACTGAAAGGATGTTTAGAAAAGTGAAGGAGAAAATTACATACAATTAAACTGAATATGAGGGAGCAATACATGCAGAATAGTTCAGAGTAATGGTGAGTGTGGAAGAGAGGTGCAAAAGAGAGTACAGGCAGGATGGAGTGGGTGGAGAAGAGTGTCAGGAGTGATTTGTGACAGACGAGTACCAGTAAGAGTGAAAGGGAAGGTCTACAAGAGGTTAGTGAGACCAGCTATGTTATATGGGTTGGAGACAGTGGCATCGACAAAAAGGCAGGAGTTTGAACTGGATGTGGCAGAGTTAAAGATGTTAAGATTTGCACTGGGTGTGATTAGGGTGGACAGGATTAGGAATAAGTATATTAGAGGGTCAGCCCAGGTTGGAAGGTTTAGAGACAAAGCCAGAGAGGCAAGATTACATTCATTTGGACATGTGCTGAGGAGGGATGCTGAGTGTATTGGGAAAAAGATGCTAAGGATGAAGCTACCAGGTAACAGGAAAAGAGGAAGGCCTAATATAAGGTTTATGGATGTGGTGAGAGTGGACATGCAGGTGGTTGGTGTGGCAGAGCAAGATGCAGAAGACAAGAAGAAATGGAAACAGATGATCCGCTGTGGCGACCCCTAACGGGAACAGCCGAAAGAAGATGATGATGAATACACGCAGAATAATGTTCAGGAGGAGTGAGGTTTATGGGAAGGCAGGAATTGAGTGATTTATTTAATGTTAGACTGACAACAGTTATAAAGAAAGAAATCATATGTGATCTATAATGTATGCAAATGGAACATGTTAATATGATTTATTTCCTTTTCTATTAATGTACGTGTGCCTATGTTTTAAAACACTAATTTAATAAAGGTGTTTAAAAAAAAGAATAATTTGTCTCAAACAGAATAAATTCACACACACACACACACACACACACACACGCACACACACACACACACACACACACACACACACACACACACACACACACACACACACACACACACACACACACACACACACACACACACACACACACACACTCACATTCACACACAAAACTATAGTTCTAATTGCTTCAGATATACCATCCACAGCTCTTGCTACGGTAAGTGCTTTTCAACCTCCTTTAGCATTTCTGCTCACAGCAGCTTATGTCCCTTCCCATCCCAAAAACATAAACATAAAAACTTCCCCAAAGTTCAGGAAATTTGGATCCCAGTTTTCCCACACCTACTAGCTAAATTTAATTTTCTATATTTCAACATTTTTAGTATAACAGCAATGGATGCTTCCTGTGTTTGCGTGGGTTTCCTCCAGGTACTCTAGTTTCCTCCCATATTCCAAAGATATGAGTAGGTTGGTTGGACACTCTAAACTGGCCAGAAGTATGAGAGTATGTGTAAGTGTGTGGTATGGAAGAAAAGCTGTGGTAGGGCTAGCCACCTGGCAGTGTGAACCTTGGATCTGTTTGATTGTTACTGTTGAAGTGGCAAATTGACCCCATGTGCAAAAATGGGAAAAAAGGGTTGCGGATGGATGCCTTCCATAATCCAGAAATGACCAAGCCAAAAAAATACATTTTTTTTGTTTCCATAATAACCTATATTGTCCAGGTATAAGCCTGCTTTCTTCACACTTTGGGAGAACCCCACACCAGCCAGTCTGGATCTAAAAGAATCTCCTTTAGAAATTCTGCTGCCATGCTCCAACATGTCTTTCAAACCTTCTGTATTTCCCCACATAGGCACAGCATGTCAGTTGTCCTTTTCTCCTTCACTGCATGTTGATACTTGTATCTCCCTTGTCTAATATCCTACATTTAGAGTCATGGCTTCTGCTGAAACACAAAGATTTGAATCAGACAAATTCATGCACAATACTTTGAAAAGAATATGGTCTTTCCTGACTTCACTAAAAAGGAGATTGGCAAATGCATGTTTTATGTGCAAAACTAAGGTCTTTTTTTTCAGTTTTTGAGTAATGGTAATAACTGAGATAATTATATTAAATTGAAGAGGTTCAATGGGCTATTAGTGGGTATTTAGAGGGTTTTTAAAAGTAAGGGATTTACAAATGCAAAATGACTACATGGAACACAACATGCTAAAGCACCTCTGAAAGAAGCTAGAATGTCTATCTATGAGTACTTAGAAAATATGAATGAACATAGAGTGATGTTTTAAAATAACTATTTTTAAACATTAACCCTAGAGCAACAAAATTGTTGGCTCAACATCTGAGGCAACAAAAGGCTGAAACGATGATAGCTAAAAGGAATTATGAGAATGGTGGAGTAGAAATGGACCCAGGAAAAGTATGAATAAAATGGTAAATTATTGCAATGCACTATATATACAAAATGTAGAGGCTGAGAGTAATACATAGGAAATTATAGCATATTTGAGACAATTATAACTTCTTCAATTAACATGATTAGAAAGAGTGGTACTAACATATAAAATAAGGGGAATGCAAACTAAAGAGGTGGATGGGAACCAGAATACTGGGAAAAATCTAGAAAGTGATGGAATAACAATGACTTAAAAAGAAGCAGTAGTGGTTGCTATAGATTAATAAGTACGTACAAGATTAAAGACCACAAGGGCCGTTTTTAGACCTAGCCATGCATCTGAAATCTCTGACAAGTTCTGTTACCTTGGAAAAATGTAAGTAGGGGCTTGGGAGATGAGCCATTTACAAGCTGCCTGCGTCCATTAGAGACATAGGTGCCAAATCAGGGATGAATTTACTGTTCCCCATCCAACTGCCCAAGTTATATTTGAATTGGATTAGGGAGGACATCTAATTCACATGGATGGGCAGTCCTGTTCCAGAGAAAGAGTAGTCTTTGGGATACATACCTTTCTCACCAGTGGGTCCTATTTATATCACCAGACAAGGTTTAAGTCTTTAGAATGGATAGTTCTGGTGCTATTTGTTTTGCAAATATGCAGGAGGTCCATCAGGGTGGGGTCTGACAATACCTTGTATGCCAGACATGCATCTCCCCTTAACAGCCTGTAGGAGATAGAATACAGAGATAGGGTTTTGAGGTGGTCTGCAAAGGACATGTTACTTATACAATACTTTCTTTTAGTGAGGAAACCACTTTGGGCATTCCAGTTGTTGGATATACATGGTTTGGTACATACCAAAGGGGGCATTGTACTCAATGATAGGTCTGATGAATACTGAATACAGTGGAACAATGATTTCTTTGGACCTAGATGCCACACCTTTGTTTATAAGTTGCACAAAACAGAATGATTTCCTCAATACTGTAGACACATGATGGTCAAAGGCAAGATTACTGTCCATGTGTGGCCCCAAGTCCCTGACTACTGGGTCATCTCTTAGGGGTGTGTTGTCACTATGATAGCTACCAGGGGTAGGTGACTTACTGAAGGATATTATTATGCATTTCTTGGCATTTAGTTTTAGTCTATGGCTTTGGCATAAGTTATTTGTCTGTCAGCTCTTCCTGGAAAACACTAGTGTTGGTGGGGGATTCTGTGACTGCTCCTAATTTGCAGTCACCTGCATATTTAGTCAGCAAATGCCAAAAAGAATAGTTCCAAAAACAAATTCCTGTGGGACTCTACTTGTGACTGGACTCCATGTAGAGGTGGACCAATAGGTTCATAGATTAGTACTAGGCTACCTGCCCTTGTGGGTCATTTTAAGCCTAGCCAATGACCCCATCTAAGAATCAAAATCTGTATCTTGTGTCTTTAAGGTAAACACCTTAACCATTATGCTAACCATTCACACCAAAAGAAGGGAAATATTCTCTTTATCCAGGGCTATACAGATTCATTTTAATCCTGAATCATGACTACTGGAAAAAAAAAGAATAACAAATATATTGTCAAGAATAAATCTGGATCAGTATGGGTTTACAGAAAGTAGGCAAATATTTGACAACATTAAAGAATCCTTATTATTCAAAAGTATGCATTAGACAATAATAACATATTAATGTTAATAGATTGAAAAGCATTTCAGACAGTAAGTTGGGAATTCATGAAGGTATCTTTTGAGGTTTTCCACAAGCATGGACAACATTAGTATATATTATCTACAGAGCAACTAAGTTTAGGATGAAGTATGTTGGTGAACTGTCTAAAGAATTTAGTCGTATAAGAGGAACTAGGCAGGGATGTCCACTTTCACATTACTCTTTGCTTTGTATTTAGAGCCATTAGCCAGAGTAAAAAGACAATCAAATATAATTGGATATAAACTGAGAAATACTAATGAGAACATAACTCTTTTTGTGGATGACTTAATATTATGTTACTAATCTAGCAAATGAAATAAAGTATTTTTTCATAAACTGAAATATTTTACTACTATAGCAAGATATAAAGTAAGGGTGGCCACGGTGGTGCAGCGGTTAGCATTGCCGCCTCACAGCAAAAGGTTCTCCAGTTCGATTCTCTGCTGGGTTGCCTTCTATGCTGAGTCTGTATGTCCTTCCTGTGGTTGCGTGGGTTTCCTCCGGGTGCTCCGCTTTACTCCCACATCCCAAAGACATGCTGTAGGTGGATTGGACACTCTAAATTGGCCCTAGGTGTGAGTGTGTGCGTGCGTGTGTGTGCCTTCTGTGGAAGGTTGGCTGGCAACTTGGCACTGTAAAACTCCGCTGCCAATCATGAGCAGACAGGTGATCCGCTGTGATGACCCCTAACCGGGAAAAGCCAAAAGAAGAAGAAACAAGATACAAAGTAAATAACTCAAAAATATGATACAAATGAATTATGCCCCGGCACATGATCTGGTACAGAACTTACCATTTTTGTGGGGTCACGTAAAAATAAGATACTTAGGAATTTGGTTGAAGTGAGATGTTGACCAAACAGCTAAGTAAATGTCTGAAGAAAATACTCAAAAGATTATAACTAAGATAAAACTATGGAAATTATTATTTATGGACATCATCAATAAGATACAAGCAAGCAAGATGTTTTGGGCCCCTCGGGTTCTTCATATGGGGCAGACTTATATAAATCAAAAGTGAGATCAGATATGGAAGAATCTAAAACAGGAAATTAAGGATTTTTGGGGGAGGATAACAAAACAGAAAGAGTACAATTGGAAAATGAATACTGATAAACAAGACTTGTAGGCATACCATAAGGCCATGCAACTTAGTTTAATATATTTGATTCAGAACTTAGAATATATGAGCAAATGGAATCAGATGATAGGCATAGTGCCCAACAAAGTAAAGACAGGCTTGCACGTGCGCACTGGGTCAGACTTAGGAAAGGGATATAAACAGCATTATGTACAGTCTTATATACATAAAACTATTAAGCGAGTCTTTACTTTAACAGAAGTCAGGCCTTGGAAAAATAGAACAGCACCAGCAACCCATTGTATATAACAATAAAGACACTGAAGAAAATGTAATGAGCATTTCAAAAAAAAAAAAAAATAACAATATTTTGGGAACAGATGATAAAAGAAGCTGATGTAATAAAATGGGACAAAGCTACACAAATGTTTGGGTTATTGAACTCAGATAAACTTGCATATACAGGTCTAATGTTAGGATTGAAGGAAGATATGTAGAGGCTAAGTAATAAACTTATTAAACCTCAAAGAGTAGATTTAGTAACTGGGGCTAGAACAGAAAATTCAGACCAGAAAAGAGTGATAAGTAGAACATGGAAGATGGAGTATACAATTAAAAATAGGATGGAGTGAAGAATTAAATCAAGATATTACAGATGATCAGTGGAGAGAAATATGTCCTGTCCCTAGATATGCAACAAATAAGGAATTTTTACATCGAAATGTTTGCACAAATATATCTACATCCCTCCCACCTCTCAATCTGTTAGCACAAGATATTTAGACAAAACCTAAAATAATCGGGAGACAAAGGTAGAAAAATAGGGACAGATTTTAAATATTGTTCTTATAAATTTAGAAAGTTGCTAGAATAACAGATTTTACATTAGCATGCATTTCTGAAAGAGACAAAACTCAGATATCTGTCCTTTTGGACTGGTGGAGCGAAGATGTGATCGGGTTACTCAAATATCTCTCATTATTTAGAGAGTTCAGTCCACAGTGATTTGTCAGAAAAACACAACTGTTATGAGGAAAAGACCAATAATATGAGTAAAAAATCTGGACATTCTGCAAAAATCTGGACAGTTGAGAAATATGATATCCCTGCAAAGCTTGAAAAAATGTTACCACAGATAACAGGTTATATTGATGATGTGGTGGTTCAGGAAGAGGTTCTTGAGAGCATATAGATATTGGGAATGTAGGGAGCAGCTTCAGTATAAAACTGAACTGAAGAATATACTATGTCTTATACTTGGAAGGGAAGGTAACCTCAGTATGGAGATGTTTTTGTTGAGTTGGTATAAAATAACATGCAAAAGCATTGCTAGCTTTAGTTTTGACAGTAGCTAGGAAAACCTTGACTAGAAAATGGAAAACCAAATACAAACCATCAGTAAGAAAAGTACAGAAATTAAAATATAGAACCGAGAATTATTAGAGATTAAAAACAGAACTGCCTAGTAAAAATGGTCTGGATTGGATTCTGTAGTGGAAGCTGAACCTGAGGAAGACACTGACTTGAAAAAAGCAACTGCGATGCACATCTGTTTAATAAAGTAGACTGCAATGTAAGGCCACTGGGCCAATTGTTAAGATTTATAATATAATGAAAATAAAACAACATGGTCACAAATTAATTCTAGATCTTAAATTATATTGTAAATAATTTGTGTGTTTGTTTCTTTTTAAGGAGTAATGCTAAATTAATCCTGATTTTAATACTAGTTAGAAGAGTTGTGTGTGATTTATGGCTTTTCATGTTTAATATGGCAATTTATTGAAATTTAAATATAAGCACTGATTGTCTGACTTAAGGCTACTTTATTAGTATTATATAAACATATAATTGTAAAATGGTTGTATCAGCAATCAATGATGTAATAGCATCCGCACCATGCATAGGGATAGCACAGTATGTAAAAATGAAAATGTAGTTATCAATAAAGTGTTGCTTTATAAAAAAGAAGAGGCAAAAAAAACAGTTACCAATATCACTTTCTTGTGAAGTCTCAGTGTATGGTATAGCTGCAGTGATTCAATGTGCCATACCTACCCGAGATGAAATAAAAACACTGGCTTACACATTAAAAACTCTTTTCCTGCAAAAAAAATAGTGTTATGAAAGAAATACTTTTATTTTTGGAGTAAAGAAATCCCATCAATACTTCTGGGATAAATAAATGTGAGTTTGTTACTAACTATAAACATTTATTAATGTTATTTGGGGAGCAAAAAAGTTTGATCATCATGATGACAGCAACATTCAAGAGATGGGCAATAATAAAGTCAGCCTACAAGTATTTAGAGCAGTGCTATTCAAGGTGTGGTCTGTGGACCAGCGCTGGGCCCCAAACTATTTGTTGCTGGTCCTTGTGCTGTCTCTCTATTTTATTTTAATTAAAGAAACACAACATTTCAATATTAAAAGAGAGAAAATAAAAACAGCCTGTGGAGCTCCTGACATTCTGGTGCCAGGTGGGGGAGATGATTACATGCACAGACTTTTGAGAGGTCAGTAAAGTTAATCAATCAGTTTGATGATTTTCTTTTCCTTTCACTGGCTGGCTGGAGAAGCAGCTAGTGATGGATAAGGGAAGTAGTTATTTTATTTTTTTTTTTGTTATTAATGGTGGATTTACTGGGGAAACTAAGGGCTTCAAAACTGTGACTTTTTTCTTTCCAACAAATTGTTAAGGACCATAGTCACTAAATAATGACCAGACATTTCAACTTCATACTTCATATCCTTCAAAAGATAGAATATAAAACATATTCTTGCAACTTTCTAAATGCAGATAGATTGATAAACTAAGAAGCTGAGATAGCAGAAGGGCTATACAGCAGGTTGCCATGTCTGGTTTTGATAGCAGTAAGCCGATTTCTGGTTATTATTTATTTGATTGTAAGCAGATATCTGAGATACATACAGTCATAAAGTGGCGATAAGTGGTATGAATTCATCTGTGTGTATTTATTTGTGTAGGGGGCATTGTTCTCAACTGTTGCTGATCTTGCCTCATGTTTTCATGGGTTCCTGCAAATTGCTTTAGATTGTAATCACTAAATAATGACATACGTGAGATTCATACTTTGTATAATTCAGAAAATCCTTGCAAATGAAAAACCTGTTATTTTAACAACTCTTTGTATAGAAGTTCAATATTTAAAATCAGTCCCTGGTTTTGGTCTTAATAGATTCTTTGGGGGATAAGGGTGAGGTGACATAATGTACATGACAGCAACAACTTTAAATATATTTATTAAATAACCGACAACTTGCAAGACTAGGAAGATAAGCTATAATAAAATAACTTAAAACACCCTGACGACGAGAAACGAACCCCGAACTATAAAACAAAAAAATAAAACACCTAGGATGAACTAGTGTTTTAGCACTTTCATCTTTTATTGATGGATAAGACTTCTTCAGAAACAAATACATAAATGTAGTGTAATCAGTTGTACACACTTGATATTCTGTAATTCAAAAAATACTAACCTGTCATAGACAGATAGAATGTCAAAGGGCCAATCATAAGACTCACCAATAAAATAACCCAACCCATACAAAATGCTGTGATTACCTTTCAGAGATTTCCCGGGTTGCTTTGGCAGTTTAAATATTGGATTTCAGCCCTAGTGCTTACTTTGGTTTCAATGATTCCCCTATACTGTTATTTCTGAATATCTTAAATTATTATTGTCCTTTATTTATTGATGATAATGAACCTTTTAATGCTGACATCTCTTGGTAATCACAGCATTTTTTGGGGTTGGGTTATTTTATTGCTGAGTCTTGTGACTGGCCCTTTGACATTCTATATCTTTATGACAGGTTAGCATTTTTTTGAATTACAGAATATCAAGTGTACAACTGATTACACTGCATTTATGTATTTGTTTCTGAAGAAGTCTTATCCATCAATAAAAGATGAAAGTGCTAAAACACTAGTTCATCCTACGTGTTTTATTTTTTTGTTTTATAGTTTGAGGTTCGTTTCTCGTAGTCAGGGTGTTTTAAGTTATTTTATTATAACTTTAAATATATGATTATGACCATTTGTTCTTTCACTTTAATACAAATATAACTCCAGTGGAATTCATAGGGAGTGACTATTTTTTATTTTTTTTAGTAGAGAAACAGGCAGTATTTCCAAGTATTTCCAGACATGCCTGTTTGTATCCTTTTAAGTATTTGTCATCTCAGGTTATTGAGAAATACTATTTTGTTAGCTTTAAACATTAAAGTTTGGAAATAACTTATATCTTCCTTGAAAAAAATAAGAATGAATTTCTTTCCTTAGTCAAAATTAATAAGGTCATTATTCAATCATAAAGTTGGGGTAAAAGCTCTAAAATGCACCTCAGAGTATCTAGAACCCATGGCTTCTGGGGGTCTAGTGGTCTCCAGACCCCTGGCATAATTCAGTTCTTTCACCGCAGTCTTGGCCAGTATTACTGTTCAGCTTAAGTCAATTTGTGGAAACACAAGAAAACTTATCTAGATGCTATGTGTTCTACATCATATATCTTTAAGCACCATAGTCTATTTATTGCAGTTATTTTACAGTACTGGTCTATGTGGCGACCCCTTACCGGGAAAAAGCCGAAAGACAAACAACAACAACAACTGGTCTATGATGGATCAGAAAGAAAAACAACTGGCCTTTCACCATGGATAGTTTGGGAAGCTCTGATCCAGAGTACAGAGTTTGTAAGAATCATTGCAATGCCGATGGATTCTCTAGAGTTCAGTTAACAGCAATTTCAGGTAATGCTACTGGAAGAATCAAAAATATGTAAATACTTTCATTAAGGAACATTTCTAGAACATTTCAGTCAAAGTACATTTGAGAGCAAGAGTAGCTAGATCTAACTAAAAACTATCATAAATGTTAATTTATTTATGAAAAGTTGGCCAGCAACAACCTAAACTTCAATAAATGCCGGTGAAAGTTTGAAACCTAAAAAGATATGAGCTCTCAATGGTGTGTCATGAATCATTTGAGTAATTGCTCCCTATAAGCTAAAAAAAGCATACTAGAAGGATTCTCTACAGATCATTGTCACAGTGCTAAACCACTAGCTAAGTACAATTAAATGACCAATGACAGAGATTTAGAATATGCACAAGGCCTTTATGCAATTTCAGCTAGAACAGAAAATGCATAAACAATCAATGTTATGTCCATGATAATTTCCATGTGGGTACTGGAAAGATATTGATTTTGGAGGACGATTTATGACTGTCTCATTCATGAATGGTTAAATGCATATTCAGGAGGATAGAAGTATATTGCATTCCTGAAATCACATCTCAAGCTTCCAGTCATCTGAAAAAAGAAATTTCTCTGGCTGAGTCTGATACTTCTCCTTGACATATCCAAGCTCACATCAGGATAGTTTGGCTACAAGTCACATAAATGATAGCTTGAGTACACACACTCTCGTAATACATTCACTCCCGCTCATCACATTCAAAGCTCACACATACTAGAAGCATGCGTACAAGGGACCAAGCCCTCTTGCACCTCCATGTGGTAGACATCACCCCCACAACTCCTTACTTTAGTATTCTTTCTCTGCAGTCATTGCAATTTGGAGAAAGTGTGGCAACTGAAGGCAAAGTAGCACCTGTATCACTGTTTTTCCAAGATGTGATGAACTCAGACCACCCACAAATCACATGCATGTCAGCAATACAATCCCAGCCCAAAGTGAAGCAAGCAACAGAGCGTGAGCAGCCGTCAGTTTGAGCTATTATCGTTGAGCAGCTGTAACTTCAGCTCAGATAACAAGCGACTGCAGTGACCTCCTAGCATGGTTTAATTGGACATATCAGCTCTCACAATGGGACTTAGCTTGTATCAGAAGGATTTTGCTGTTTTGTTTAGCAAAACTGAATAATTCATTCTACCATTGCAACAGGGCACCGAACAGCAGATGGAATAACTGAAAAATTCATACATTTCCTCTACAGAGGTCTGCTAAGCACCATGTCTATTTTTCTATGTCTCTGAAAATACCTCTGCTACTATGGAACAGGTTTCCCATCCAGGTGAAGCAGAGCTCTTCACTAACCATATTCAATCATAAACTGAACCAGTGGATGAGAAATCGGAAATTCTTCCTGGTCTGGAACCTATGTCTTTACTGGATGGAGTCAGCCTGTAAATGCTTGACCAACCACACTCTAACTCACATATAACCATTAAAATATACCCCTAAATATAACCTCTAGGGCACCAAATAAAACTTGATGGATGTGTTTGGGTAGCTTAGCTAGGCTTGTAAGGGCCCTTGTTGTTAGCCTAGTATATACCTATAAACTATAAACCTATTTATTTATTTGATAACCAGGTAAGTGCACAGGTCTAAGCACTCTTTTCAGGAATGAACCAGGCCTAGTAGACCTCTGCTACTATGGAACAGGTTTCCCATCCAGGTGAAGCAGAGCTCTTCACTAACCATATTCAATCATAAACTGAACCAGTGGATGAGAAATCGGAAATTCTTCCTGGTCTGGAACCTATGTCTTTACTGGATGGAGTCAGCCTGTAAATGCTTGACCAACCACACTCTAACTCACATATAACCATTAAAATATACCCCTAAATATAACCTCTAGGGCACCAAATAAAACTTGATGGATGTGTTTGGGTAGCTTAGCTAGGCTTGTAAGGGCCCTTGTTGTTAGCCTAGTATATACCTATAAACTATAAACCTATTTATTTATTTGATAACCAGGTAAGTGCACAGGTCTAAGCACTCTTTTCAGGAATGAACCAGGCCTAGTAGGCATACAACATGTATGTAATGTATACACAGGCAAAGTGATACATTAATGAGAACATAAAGAACATTAAACATGGGCAATTAATAGACATAAGATGCTAGTAATACAATATACATAGGCAAAGATAAGGAATATGCAGGCATAGCATAATTTTTTGGGAAAAATCATAAAATTCTTATTACATAAATATATCAAGATAATAATTTACGCAAGTACCTGCTATAGTGCCGCGGTGGTGCAGTGGTAGCGTTGCTGCCTCACAGCAAGAGGTTCTCCCGTTCGATTCTCGGCTACACTGTGGGAGTGCCTTCTGTGTTGGGTCTGCATGTCCTCACCGTGGTTGGTTGTGCATTTGAAAGACATGCGTAAATGGGCATGCCTTCGTTGAAGCTTGAACGTCGAGCTGGCACCTTGGCATTCATTAAAATCTACTGCCAATCGTTAGTGGACCGGAGTTCCGCTGTGGCGACCCCTAACCGGGAAAAGCCGAAAGGCAAACAACAACAATAACCTGCTACACTGTATAAACGAATTAAAACCACTGTACCATGAAAATGGTTTTTTGATAAAAAAATTTTGAGTTATTATTTTTCAGCCATCAAATGCATTTTTTACAAAGTGCAAGTCTCTGCCCAAGAAAAAAAAAAGATGCCTAAAATTATACAGCACTTTTAAAGAAGGCAAAAATGTTACAAAGGTGCTTCTAGTTTTAGGAAAAGGGGAGGGAAAATGCTCTCTCCTCAAAAATATTGAGTTCAACATTTCACATACTCTAAGAGGTTGAAAAAGATTATACTTAAAAAATCCAATTAATGTGACAAGTTTGCAATTTTAAGATATCACTTGTCCCAATTACACTCCAAAACAGTGTGGAAGTTAACATCTGCTAAAGGTTCAAAATGTGGCATCCAGCCACTTTCACTGAATGTCTTACTACAGTTTGGACAAAACAAAGCAACACTACACTTACCCACTACTGTTGTTTGTTTTCCAGTGCAGCCTGAAAACTCCATTTAAATTTTGCTAGACAAAAAGGAAGAAAAGACCAAACCATTCCTTAAATGAAACCCTACAATCTGCCAATCATTTTAGACTGGGTGATGCTGCACTCAAATTCAGTGATGGCTTCACAGGATGGGCAATTAGTGGTCCAATCTTCAGTGCACAAAAAATTCCACAATCACTGGCAGCAAATTTGGTGAGTGGTCGTGAAATGCCTCCTCATATCAGCTGGCTACAACAAGGTGATACATCATTAAATAAAAGATCAGGCTGAACACATTCAACAATTAAAAACAAAAGACAATGAATATCATTAAACAGACCCAAAATCATCATAATGGAGTATACAAACCTAAAAAGTTACATATCAGAATTTAGCAAACTGCTTCTGGAGAGCTTATCCATCAACTGATATCACCTGCAGTGATTCTATGTATGCTAGGCAGAGGAACAAACTGTGTTGCAACATGCAACTACACTCTTATCAGTGGAGGTCTTAAAAAAACTAATGGTGTATAATGACTCAAACATCAGTAAGACACAATAGAATATGCACACAAGCACACAGGAATTGTTACCTGCTCAGACCCTTGCATCACTAATCTACCAAGCAATGCAAGCATGAATTGCTATTTTTTTAATGGAACCATGAAAATGTACTACATAAATGTCCAATTAGTGGAAGACCACCTCTGAAGATAATGTTTCATACAGAATATTTTTTACCAGATGCTAGATTCTAATTATTCTATATAGTCACTACTGATACTGGAAGAGATACATGCATTAATTTTAGCACATTCTGTAAGTTTGTAATATCACCTCTCTGGTTTGCATTAAAACTTGGTATATAAAACTACTACCAGAAGAATAGTGTAGGAAACTGTATTAAGAGAAACTTACAATGAAAGAGACTGAAGATGCAGGACCACCAATTAACAGATTGCTATAAAAATATTTTAACTTCTTATATTAAAATCCTATTAGAGACGTCTCAAACAGGTTATATAAGGGGCAGCCACCCACATATTTTACAACTGGCACATTTAACACTACCATCAGTAATGAAGTGAAAATACATACAGCTACAGAAAAGAAGAAATTGCTAGAGAATAGTAAAACTTGAGAGAAGACCACCACAGATTCCATCACGTCATAGTCACCTCCGATCCCTTTCATGAGCAGACAGCAAAATATAATATCCATAATCTGGAAAAAGACAATGCCTAGAGCTACTCCAGCTACATTTAGCACATTATTTTTGAACCATTTTTCAGTCACATCAATGCAACCCTCTGAATTGATGGCATCTAGTTGTGAGGACTTTCCAGCCTGCTATAATATTTTTACAGCAGGGGTCCAGGACACTACTGTTAGCCAGTTATAGGGTTAGTAGTTAAAAGAAATTAAAGGATGGTGTTTTTGTACAGGTTTAAATGTTTTGAGTCCAGCTGAGTAATTGTGGATGGCAGAGTATTCCATAATTTGGCAATGGTATAGGAATAAAGGCACTGTCACGCTCTTTTGTTGGATTTGGTTATGCTTAAGAGTAGTTTATCAACTGACAGGAGATTCCTGGTGGTGTATGTTTGTAGAATAGTCTGAAGTGAAGGGCATTTGTCAGGATTGTTGATCAGCTTGTGGGTAAGTGCTAGTTGGGTGCAGGTTAGGTATGGAGAAATTCAAACCAATTCAATTCTTTAATGGCCAGGCAGTGGTGTGTGTGATTAGGCATTCTAGAGGCAAACTTTGCTATTTTATAATAGCAAGACTGTAATTTAGTCATGAGAGATGGAGGTTGGTGGAAATGGGGCTTCCACACAGGAGAGAAGGAAGTAGGAGGAGACTGTTTCCGAGTTTTATCCTGGTGGGCTTATCCAAGTATAGTTTATGTCTATAGCGTTTGCCGAGCTTGCAGTGAGTTTTTTTATTGCATTGTAAATATGATGTTCAAAGGACAGTTTGTTATTAATTGTAATGCCTAGAAGTTTTGCTGTTTTTACTAATTCAATTTCCGTATTATTTTGTGAGTAAATCTTAAAGTCATGAGTTGGTGTTTTTGGTGAGAATAGCAAGAGTTTAGATTTTTTGGGATTAAGTAGAAGCTGTGCTTTGTTTAGCCAGGCTTCAAAAGATGAGAAGGTGTTTTGAGTTATCTTTAGGAGATCGGAAAAGTTATTGCAAGAGGAGATTATAGTGGAATCATCAGCATATTGAATGACTATACTTTGTTGGGATGCAGTGTGGAGATTATTAATGAAAACATTGAAAAGAAGAGGTCCCAGAATAGACTCTTGGGGAACTCCTGTGTTATTGACCAGATATTCAGATTATGTATTCTGCCATTTGACACATTGTTTTATATAATGTAAGTAGCCGGAGAGACAATTAATAGTATGCTGGAAGCAGTTTACTGTTTTGAGTTGTTGTAATAAGTTTGTATGAGATACTGTGTCAAAATCTTTGGATAGCTCTAATAGGATGACTGAAGTTGATAGACCAGAATCCAGAGCTTGTTCACAGTATTTGTAAATGAGAGTAGGGCTGTAGTGGTGCTATGAGCAGGGTAAAAGCCATGCTGGGTCAGAGCAAGGAGATTATTGTCAGGCAGGTGCTTTAGAAATTGAATGTGTATGCATTTTTCTAGGATCTTAGATAAAGCTGAGAGTATAGAGATGGGCCAATAGTTAGAAAGATCATTGGTGTTGCCACCTTTGTGCAGGGGAGTAATGATGGATTTTTTTCCAGAGTTGAGGTATGTAGGATTCGGAGATCGATTGATTAATAAGGTTGGTGATGGGATATGCTATAGCATCACTTGCTAACTTAAGATATTCTGATGGAAGGTTATCCGTGGATGGGGAGCATGGTCTTAGTTTAGATAGGAGTTTAAGCTCAAAGGAGGTGTGTACTGGTTGTAGAGTGAAAGTTGGGGATGATAGAAAATTAGTAGTGTTGTCACTGGTGGGAGGAAAATGAGAGCATGGGGTAAGTTGAGTGAGATTTGGGGTTAATTCTAGATTATTTGTATATTAGCATCTGGGGAAGAATCTTTGATAAGTTTTTAATGATGTCAATAAAGTGGGAGTTAAACATCTGGACAATCTCTTATGGGTTTTTGTCTGGAGATGGTGCAGGGTTTTGCAGGGTGCCTGGATGAAGAAGTGAGGAAACAGATTTCCAAAACTGTTTGGGGTTGTTTTTTGGGATGATAGTTGTGTTGAGAAGTCATTTTTCTACCTTAATTACTAGCTTTTTGGCAGTATTGCAAAGCTGTTTGTAGTTAAGTTCATTTTGAAGAGTTGGATTTTTTACGCCATTCTTTCCACGCTTGGTCTCTTGATAGAAGTAATTGTTTGGTGTTTTTTGTTAGCCAGGGGGCATGGTTGTGTTTTATTTTTTTGGTGCGAATGGGGGCTAGACTGTTGCGTGTATCAAGAAAGATATTATTGAAACAGATTACAGCATCCTCTAGAGGTAGTGCTTTTACGGGGCTCCAATTTGGGGCTTTCAATGTATTTATGTGTAGGTTTTGGTCGAAGTGGGTTAGGTTTCTAGATGTTCTAAGGGAGTGAGTTTTGGGTATTTGAATATGGGTCCTGTAAGTGGAGGCTGGTAAGTGGTCACTTAAGATATATGGCAGGGTTCCAGGGTTAATGTATTTTCCAGGATCCGAGACTAGAATCCAGTCTTAGGTTGCTTTGCTTTGGTTTTGAAAGTACGTGTTGGGCCTGTGATGAGTTGTATATATCTGTGCAAGTTTATACTATTTGCTGGGAGTTGGAAATGAGGTTTAGCCAGTTTATATTTGTATCACCGAGGATGATAGTTTAATTGGAAACATTATGGTTAGTCCAGGATAGGAATCTTCCAGAACAGGGATATTTTGGCCTGGGGGAATATATAATGTGGCTATGCATAGTTTTTTACTGCAATTTAAGTGTAAGTGTGCTAATAGTAATTCTGTTGCCAAAGGATGGTACAGGTTTGGAGAATGGTGTAATAGTTAAGGATTCCGGATAAATTAATGCTACACCCCCGCCTTTTTTATCGAGTTGGTCATTACAAAGCATATTGTAGCCTGGTGGAATAATTTCTGTGTTTAGTATATGCAGTTTTAGCCAGGTTTCTGTGACTGCCACAATGTCAGGATTATTATGAGAGAGTCAGGTTTGGAATTCTGTGATCTTATTGCATATGCTACGAACATTTATTGCTACTATGAATAGATTTTGAGTGGTGGAAAGTTGGTTAAGTGATGAGGAGTTCTTGGGGTGAATATCTCCACAGTAAGAGTGAACCAATACATGATGTGTTAGGCTACATAGATGTAGGGTTTGTGAAATAGATCTATAGAGGACATAAAAAGATAGTTTCAGTTTGCTATTTTAAGGGGAAAGTTTTAATTTTGTTTGGTAGAAGTAGTGGCAGTTAAATAAGGTAGATAAGATGTCAGAGAATTAACAGGGTAGGAGAGTTTGGAGGAGGTCTGCATAGCAGACTATGTAAGGAGGTAGCATGGTATAGTATGAGAAGAGGAGTAGTAAGGGTCATTATGAAGAGAATGAATTGTATGGTGTGGGTTATATTGTTTAGTGAAGAGATTGTAAAGAAAAGAGATATGGTCTTATGCTGTGAGGATGAGATTGGTGAAAGTCATGGAATTGTGAGTGTGGTGGGAGGTACTGGTAGTTAGTGAGGAAGGGGTGGAACCACAGGAGGGGTCAGGGGAGGTACTAGGTAATACTATGGAGAGGTGTATAGGTGGAAGCAGAAATGGAGAAGAGCTATAGGAAGTATAAATGTAATTGAAGAGGGGGTGGGTGAGAATTGGGGTAGGGCAGGGGAGCAAAGTGAGCCTGGAGCATAGCAGAGGGTGAATGGACCGTGGCTTAACATTGTTAGTGGAAGATGGTAAATAATCTGTCAGCACTGAAAATGTCTGCTGAAACTTTGTTGCAGCTGTTATTAAATAGAGCAGTCTACCAGCAAGAGCAAAGCTAAGATAGGAGGGTCAATAGAGGAGAATGGGTAGATGTAAATACAAGTGGAAGGTTAAGCAGAAGATTAGGAGATACAGAATTTTTGAGTGGGAGAGGTGGGGGTGGTTATATAGAACTACAAATTGGAAGCTAAATGTATAAACATACATAAAGTTAATTTCTGTATAAAACAGATTCTGAGTTATGTTCTCCATGTGAGTATCGCTGCTCTATAGGACCTGGTTTCAGGTTCTGAGGCTGGGAAGTTGTTTGTCAGGTAGGAGAAAAAATGGGCTTAACACATAAAGTTAATTTCTATATATAAACAGATGCTGAACTCCATTGCCCATAGGAGTATCACTGCTGTATAGGACCTGGTTTTGGGCTCTGAGGCCAGGAAGTTGTTTGTCAGGTAGGAAAAAAATGGGCTTAGTACATAAAGTTAATTTCTGTATATAAACAGATACTGAGCTCCATTGTCAGCATGAGTATTGCTGCTATATAGGACCTGTTTTCAGTTTCTGAGGCCAGAAAGTTGTCAGGTAGGAAAAAAAACTGGCTTAACACATAAAGTTAATTTCTGTATATAAACAGATGCTAAGCTCTGTTATCCACATGAGTATCACTGCTGTATAGAACCTGGTTTCAGGTTCTGAGGCTGGGAAGTTGTCAGATAGGAAAAAAAACAGGCTTAACACATAAAGTGCATATATATATATATATATATATATATATATATATATATATATATATATATGTATGTATATGTATCTACATATTTTTTTTAACTGCAAGGAGAACTGTTTAGCAGACTTACCCAAAAAGTTCATCCTACAATCAAAACAAATGGTAAAGCAGGACTGTAATACAGTCAATCAACACTACAATTCTGCTTCTGGATCTTTGCATACAGTAGAATACAACAAACATACAACAAGCATGAGGCAAATTGCATTTTTCTCTGCAATTCATAACCACCAACAACCAAACACTTTACAAAGGCCCTGCCACAACTTGGGTGGGGAGGGGAGAAGCTTCTCCTCCCAGATATAACAAAACTATTTTGTATTTGTTTTGTGATTTTGCAGTTTGGTGGGGGGGCATTTGATCACCTGTTGGCATATCTCTCAACCTGCAGCTCTTGAAAATAGGTACAAAAGTTCTTGACGTGGAGATGCATATAACCAAAATCTGGGCACCTAATTAACATAAAATCTGAATATTGAATTGCACATAAGACTTCCCACTTCCAGCATGACTGTGACATAGTACTCAGAAACACAAAGTTTTAAACCTGAGTGTCAAAAATTATGCAAAATATAAGATTATTAACAAAGGCACTTTCTAAAATCTGCAAAAATACCATATTTTATTTATAACAGTGCAAAACTCTACCTCACAAAGTCATTTATTTTTGCTTCTGAAAAAAAGACATGTAACATGTGGACCCTTTTTATTTATAGTATCTATGCTACCAGTATGTTGGTCATATAGTCTGGTTTCCTAAATGCAGAATGGTTTCAAATCCTTGTATGATGCGGTGCAAGTCTTCAGAGTATCGTACGAAGAGAAAATAAGGCCTTTAAACAGGAGTATACCCAAAATAGGTACATCACAGGAAGGGTTAAATCTGCCCTTAAAATAAGTATGCACCAGAAAACAATTACATTTGAGATATCTGACTGATGGAGGTATGGGATTATGTGTGCATGTGTCTGTGTGAGTGCTCATAAGCACACATGCTCATGTGCATCCTGCAGTGGATTGCTAGTTCATCCAATATTGGTTGCCTGCCTTGTTACTGTTGCTTACCAGCATATGCATTGACTCCTCTCTATTGGATAAAGTGAGTAGAGGTAAATGACCAAAGTCCCACAAACATAAATTTGAGAAAAATCAGGACCACATTTTCATTTTTCACATCACACTATCTTTCACTTTCTTTTAAAGCAGGACCAAGAGTGCCACTTAAAAAAAACATAATTTAAGTATTGCTCCCTTTGTTTTCCAAATGAATGCTATATACACTTTCTCTGCACATCATTTTGGCTTTTTGTGAAATCTCACATTATTTTCTTTTGGCATTTCTCATTAACTCTCACATCCTGTAAGTAATTTCAATAAGGGAAATGTATCTTAATCTCACACATTGACCATAACTGTGTCTTTCCCCAGAGTGTATTTCTCCCTATAGATTGATCTCAATACTTCCACATATGGAAAAGGCATGACTTGGTACCATGTGCATTCTAGTTAGCTTATTCAGTATATACCATTTTAATGCTGAATGAAGTCTTATGATATTTTTTTTAGAAATGTATCTCCCTTCCTTGTATATTATTTTGCCTATTATATTTTAAAGTTTCTTTCAAAGACAGCATGTGTAACAAGTTATCTGTAGCTCTATTTTGCTATTTCATAATCAGCAAGGTCATAAAGCTGTTCCATTGCCAATGATGCAGAGATCTTTTATTGTGCATTGCATTAATACATTGGTCATTGTAGTTTCTTGATTGATAGGGTTAAGGATTTAGATTCACCCTACCTTCTCTCTCAGCCTGATGTTGCTGTCTTTTTAGGCCTAGGTCTACTGCACACACTGCAGGAAGTAAGTATACAACAGAAAAACACTTCTGATGACAGGTATAGTAACCCCAAGCTGGAAAATTGAATCGAGTCTAAAGTGGAAACATTCTTCAACCAAACATGCTCATCTACCTTCCCCTGGACATCTGGTCCCCCTCACATTTTGAAGGACAGACCATTAACTCTGAGAAAGAAGAAATATTAAACAACATTAAAGGGGCAGGCATACAAAACTATAGGGTTAAATAATCTGTCCCAAAAATAGTAAATCTCTCCTTCTCTTCTTTATATTGTCTCTTTTATTATCTCACCATTGTCATATGGCATGCCTAATAACACTTAACAGGGATTCTGGCTTACAACTTGCAGAGCTGAATTACCATAACATTACTAATTTATTATGCAGTGTAACTCATAGCCATGCCTCTCAACTGTCCAGATTTTTCCCCAGCCAATCACTTTCCACCAGACTGTAACCATGTTATTTTTATTTTTATTTTTATCAGATTGTCTCCATGGAGACATGAGAACCAGACAGCCAATTTCTCATTCTCAGATTGTCTCCATGGAGACATGTGAACCAGACAGTTAATTTATCTTTAGCAGATTATTTCCATGGAGACGTGAGAGCCAGATACAGAATTGCTATTAAACATACATTAATTTGCTAGAAAAAGCCTAATAATATTCAATATTCTTTTTCATTTACTTGCATTCTCTTAAAACTTGTTACTAAATCTGTCTAAGGTCCTTAATCCAGTCATTCCTCCATGCAAGACTAAGAAAAAGCAGATTCATTTTTCTTTTGTCATGCTCTTTTAACCAGACTTTTTTTTACATTGCAATGCCTACATTTCTCAAAACTGAACTAGAAGAAAGACAGAAGGGAGAAATAAGGGGAAGAAAGAACAGCAGCACCTATTTACAATCCCCATTACAGTTAAAAATAACTGAGAAAACTTTACTTTATATGCAAAGAAAACCATACACCACAAAAATATTTTTGTATAATTTTTTCTCTTCTTTTTATTTTCTCTTTTATTATCTCACCATTGTCATATGGCATGCCTGATAACACTTAACAGGAACTCTTGCTTATAACTTGCAGAGCTGAAATACCATAACATTACTAATGTATTATGCAGTGTAACTCATAGTCATGCCAATCACTCTCCACCAGACTGTAACCATTTTATTTTTATTTTTATCAAATTGTCTCCATGGAGACATGAGAACCAGAAAGCCAATTTCTCATTCTCAGATTGTCCCCATGAAGGCATGAGAACCAGACAGTTAATTTATCTTTATCAGATTTTTTCCATGGAGATGTGAGAGCCAGATACAGAATTGCTACTAAACAGACATTCATTTGCTAGAAAAAGCCTAATAATATTCAATATTCTTTTTCATTTACTTGTCTTCTCTTAAAACCTGTTACTAAATCAATCTAAGGTCCTTAAGCCAGTCATTCCTCTATGCAAAACTGAGAAAAAGCAGATACATTTTTCTTTTGTCGTGCTCTTTTAACCAGGCATGTTTTTTTACATTGCAATCCCTACATTTCTCAAAACTGAACAAGAAGAAAGACAGGAGGGAGAAATAAAGGGAAGAAAGAACAGCAGCACCTATTTACAATCCCCATTACAGTTAAAAATAATTGAGAAAACTTTACTTTATATGCAAAGAAAACCATACACCACAAAAATATTACTATTAAGAAAAAATGTTTTAGTTACTTACAGTTAACTTTCTCCCCTCTCTTCCCCTTCCCCAAAGCATTTTTCCAAACATTAATGACATGAAGTAGGGCATATACTTTCTAGTCCCCCACAAGTCCAACAGATGCTGAAAAAGTCCAATATATTTCCAGATTTTCTTGTTCTGTCATATTTCGCAATTATAATTATTGCATTGTAATCCCACATTAAGTTACTGGTTTTATTGCTGTTCATCCATATCTCCCAAATCCTGTCTTTGCTTAATTTCCAACATACTCTCAATTCTTCTAGTCAACTCTTGTGTTCCTTTTCTTCTCTCCAACATTTTCTGTTGAAACAGTGGAAAAGGTTTCACAGGTAAAATCTATCTGTGTTTTTTATTACCAGAAGAAGAAGAAGCATAATATCCTTCTGTTTCACAGTTCATGTTTTGTTGGACACATTTTTATACATCCTCCGTATCATGTACTTCATCAAAAACTGATTTCTGTCCCTCCAGGGAAGAATATCTTGAAGATAGCTGGATACAGCAGTTTGATTCTCACACCTGTGTCTTGACTTTCCCTGAATAGTGGAATTAATTTACTCCTTTTCTGCCTGGTGTACAATGAGCAGTCATTCTACACAAATACTCTGCTGTCTCCCACTTTTAATATTTTGTCCTTCTGCCACAGTTTTGTCAGAATCAACTCCTTCTACTGGTAGGATTGCATCTTTACTATTAAAGGTCTAGGTTGCTTTCTCATAGCCAGGTCTAAAGCATACAGACAATGTGCCTTTTGAACTAACAACTCCTGCTGTTGAATACCAGTCCAGTTGTTTATGTCTGTTTCCATAAAAACAATCCTGTCTTTTCCTTCTGGCTTCTCTTGTATAGCTGAAAATCTTAGGTTTCCCTATGTGGTCTGTCTTCTAATTCTATTATTTTTTTTAAACATCTCTTCCTGAGCAGTTTCATATTCAAACAGTCTTTTCTTCATTTCAGCCTTTGATTTTTGCAGCTTTATCACCTCATCTGAATATTTTCTTCTATTTTTTCCAGCCTTTTGTTTGTATTGATAAACTCATCAGAGTTTTGTTTATTCTAACCAGGTCTGTGTGCAGTTGTCTTATATCCTCCTGTAGGTTACTGGAAGTCATGTCTGGAGGTTGCATTGCTTTTTGCTGAACAGATGCAGAACTTTCCCCAGTTTGTGTTCTTCCTCACTTTTTGTAGCTGATTTTTTCCAAGTGCTCTGTATTTCTTTTTTCCTGGCATCCAGCAGGTATACTTACTAGCCAGTTACTGAAATTTTCTCATAAACAAAAAGTCTACTGGGTTTCTCTGTTGAGTTTCTTTTCACACTGGGACAGCTAGAGATAAGCTGTTACTCAGTGTGCAGCCATCTTGGAAGTCCAAATCTCCATATTTTTACTCATATTTTTTTGCCTGTTCTTCATAAAATCTGTGTTTTTCTGGCAAATCACCGAGGAATGAAGTCACTATATAATGACACACATTTGAGTTTCAGACTTCAAATATTTCAGGAAATGCATATGAACACAATTCAGTTATTCTAGCAACTTTCTAAGTTTATAAGAGCAATATTTAAAATCTGTCCCTATTGTTGGGCCTTTGTCCCCCCATTATTTTAGGCTTTGTCCAGATTTTTTACACTAAAAAGTTTAGAGGTATGCTCATAATTCTTGTGACATTCTGTTAATAAAGGCAAAGTCAAGAAACAAAAAAGTAAGTAACATTCAAGTGTGTATCTGTGCATCAAGCATTAAACAGATAAACATTACATATGTGCCACAGAGTTTATTTATCTCATTTGTTAACCAGGATAGTCCACTGGAAAGAACTTTGCCCCTTTTTTGTGGAAGCCCGGGGAGAAATGTTCCATTTCACATGAGCTAAGATTATAATTACATTTTTTTTCTTAGACATAAGAACAAGGTAAAATTATGTACTGTTTCAGAAACACTTGAAATTACATATTTTAGTACAGAGATTACAATGCAGATGTACTTATTTTGTATAGGCATTATAGTGCAGAAATATTTGTTAATATACGTTTGTTTAAAGATATACGGGTGATATGTACAATAAAGATATGCAGGCAGTAAATTATGTTGCATATTCTGTTCTAAGCAAACAAGTATGTTGGATATATATTCCACCTTATTCAAGTATAGGATGGCAAAGTATGTGAGTTGGTGACATTGTCAGTTTTGAGTTAACAAGGTTGACAGACTGAATATACATTTAGATTTATGAGACGTGTGGAAGAGTTATGAGATTATTGTGGTAACATCAAAGTGTTTGAAGAGGGTTAATTTGAATGGGAAGAGTAGAATAAAATAGAGACAATAATAGACCCTTGGGAGAATCCCACTGATAACAGCAGAAAGGAGGAGATATCACTTTGCCATTTGACAGATTAATAAAAAAAGGGTTGGTAACACAGTCAGTTGAGAGAACAGCCTAGATCCATAACAAAGTTAACAAAGAGATACTATTACACTACTTTACCTGTCTTTTGCCAAGACCCAGGGAGTACACTAGTTTTACAGTGTATTCCTCTGAAGCTTTAACAAAAGACATTGTTGCTGTATAGAATTCTGTTATTATGGAAACTTCCCCTATCATATGAGGCAATGTTTGTTTCTTCTACCTCCCAGTCAGTGCCTTTATATCCACTAGCAGAAATAAGGCCAGTGGTGCAGGCTTTTTCTAATCCAACCCGCCTGTCTTGGTCAGAAATAAAACTGGTGTCACTATGGCCACATGCCATTATATGTCTTTCAAAGGTCTCTTTTAGAGGAATCCAGTCTAGAACATTTCCAAAAGGTGTGTTCCCCTGGCTGCTCTTGATCAATTTTTCCAAACATGTTGGAAAGTCTATAATGTCAGGCAGGTACATAAAAATAACTGTGGAGACATTGTCATGAAAATGTATGGAAATGACACAATGTAGTGGCATATCTAGCCAGTATTCACAGCTTTTACCACTGTCATGGATTTTATAGTGTGTGACAACTCTCTCCCAGCTTCTCTAAAGGTTTTCATTACTGGAGAATTATCTCACACCAATAGCATGTATAGCCTATTCAGCAAGTTTTGAGAGTCTAGGGAATCCACTTGGCCTCCAAAATCATACTAATCCATTCAAGTCTTTCATTCTTTCCGATCATCCTCACTTCAGCTTTGGTATTATCTGCTGCCTTTAAAATATGTAGTGCCCATGTGCAAGGCCAGACTTTACCCTTGTCTGATCCTACATCAACAAATGCCCTCCTTCCAGTACCTGTGTCCACTCATCTATTGACAACTATTGACCTAAACCTTTTATCCAATTGTGATGATGTGAGGTATTGCCAGCTATGCCAGGAGACATAGGGCAGTGGATGTGTAACATATGCCAGCATAGCTAGCTGGAGATTTGTACATAATTATGTCATTTGTATATCAAACTGGTTTATACAGATGCTTGTGTTGAACAATGTATTTGTAATGTTGCTTGTGTTAAAAAATGTACCAACAGTGGGTCCTGCTGGACAGAAAGAAAAATGCATCTGTGTGTCAGTCTGTATTGTAACTGTGGAAATTAATATATTGTAAAATATTGTAACAGAGGATACTGGAAGAAAAGAGATTAATCTCAGTCCAGCTAACTTTGAAAAATAGTTTGAAATTAAATTACCTTGTAGGCCATAAAGATTGTATCTTATAGTTCTGATTCCAGCCAGAGACAAAATATCTGTGAAAACAAGGAATAGGAATTCTTGTTATATTGTCTGTAGCAGTGAACTAGTTGCTACCTTGGAAGGGTGGAAGTTTAAAATTGCTTTATGATTTCCAGAAGCTGCAATAGATCTTAGCAAAGTTCTAGGTATGTAAGGTAACACATCTGTGCTAAATCCTGGCAGTCTCCAGTAAAAGGGATAGTGTGGGAATCAAAGTCAGATGACCAGATGTGTATGATGTCATTCTGTATACTGAAAAGATGTTTTAATACAAGATGAGACAGAAGTGTCATAGCAGTCTGTTTTTGAAACCTGACAAAAAAGGACCCCTCACCTACTTCATCTTGCTTTGCTCTAGTAAGTGACCAGGGAATAGTAATTCTTCAGATTACACAGGAAAATATAGTGAGATTAGTTAAGTACTGCTTTACTGTATCTGTGTGAATCTGTTCATCTGTGTTATTTTAATATTTACTGTGATTGAAACTCTGATGTTTATTGTAAATAGATATTTAGTATGTTCATGTTTTTTATCATTTATTATTAAATATATTTAAACTTTTCATTGTGGCTGGTCCTTTAGAGAATATTTTCACCTTTGAGAGTACTTATATCTATTTGGTTACTCTTTGGCCACTCCTGAAAGCCTTATTGCATTGGCCAAACACTGCCATTTGTACTAATATTAATTTCACTCAGTATAATTGGGTACCTTGTAAGAACCTTAGCATAGCAGGCTTTGGAGTGTCTGGTGGCAGTGTAACTACCTTATAATCTGGGCAGAAGGGGGCATATCTGGTAAATATGTGTCAGCCTTGTCCAGGTGTGTGTGTGTGTGTGTGTGTGTGTGTGTGTGTGTGTGTGTGTGTGTGTGTGTGTGCGTGCGTGCGTGCGTGCGTGTGTGTGTGTGTGTGTGTGTGTGTGTGTGTGTGTGTGTGTGTGAGTGTCGAAAATCAAGTCGCAAACAGTGTTTGTGTCAGCTGCTTGGAGCACGGACACAAAGTGCTGATGTCACAGAGAAGGTGTTGGAGGACTTGGCTTGGACACTTGTCTGAGGACTCAACTCTACAGCTGTGCCAGTGGGGAGTCTTACTGGGGCCCTGGAGAGAGAGGGGGGGACCCAGACCCAGACTGAGTGTGTTCCCTGTGTGCTCTTAAGGGAATATGTGCTTGATGCAGAGAGTTGCATCTGGAAATACCATGTGTATCTATTTTTTTCCAAGTGAACATCCCTCTCCAGTGTCAGAGGTGAGGATTCAGGCTCTTTGATTACTGGCCCAGAGGGGGAAGTCACATATTGGTGAGCAGTGGTGTGAATATTAATTGATGTTCTGGAGCCCCCACACCTAAAGCCAGGGCTGGTGAGGTGGATATTTCAGAGAGGGAGCTACCCTGTAGCAGTAAGCCTGAAGGTGAGGCACAGCTGCTGGTAGGTACTGATGTTCCCTTGCACAGAGGGACTGGAAGGGCAGAGGTAAGTGGTAGTGGTAGTATTCCAGTGGTTCAACTCATATTAGCACTATCCAAACCACAGACATACTGCAACAGCAGACTAAAGAATCAATCACATTCATCAAAACATGGCTCAGCTACCACCATCTGCTAATCAACCCAAAGAGGATCAAACTAATCCTTTTCACCCCCAAATATCTAGCTAACTAGAACATACCCATCCATGCTGCTTATTCCAACAACAAGAAAATCAAACTTGTATCCCATATCAAGATCCCTGGAGTCACTATAGATGGAAACCTAAAATGTGACAACCATATAAAAGAAGAAATAATCACCAAAAATATGATCCCCTCTACAGAATCAAAATTTATCTGTCTATGAAAGGAAAAACACTGGCAAATTCTCCCTAAACCTTTTTACCCCTGCATCCATAACAATCAACCTGCTAACCACCCACTCTAATCCACTACAGCAGTGCTATAACAGAACTGCAAAATTTATAGCCATTATTATCTATGAATTCCACCAGAGCCTTGCACTTAAGCAGCACAGCACTCTCTATTCCTCTCAGAACTGTTTGTCACCCACAATCTTATATATAAACCAGTACAATCCCCCAACCTGAGCAATAACACCCAACAGTTTTACCCAACCAGGCTACTATGATCCATAGACAAGCTAATTCTAACCATTACCAAATCCAGCAATTCTGCCAGCATCTCTTGTACTCCTTTGTGGCCAAAATGTGGAACTCTAGCCCTCCTGCACTAAAGCAAATACCCACATCCAAAGATATTATGTTTCAACTTAAACACCATCTGATGAGTTCTTGGCTCTGTTCGTGTTCAATCTTTGGCTAACTTATACTTATGTTTTTGTCTTACCATGTTCTTCATCAAAACTGTCCTCCTGCACAACCATACAGAATACTATATTCATAAAGTTGAACAAAGTATTTGAAGGACTAACTCAACAAGGGAATAGAGAAAGGGGGGTGTTGCCAATAGGGATGACTGTAAGTAGAGGTACAGAAAATAAACAAGAGCAGGCTGGAATTTACTGGAGAAAACTGGCAAAGGAGCCAAGTTATTTGGAGCAAATAACTAAAGAAGTAAAGGTAACAGAGTAGGATCTGGCCCTGAAGAGTTTGGACTATAGGATAGAGACTGCCTTCCCTACCAGGGATTGATATCAGAGTATATGAAAGAAAAAGAGATAGGGGACTCCTAGCTAAAATACTTGCTCTGGTAGAGTTTTTAGTTGAGTCTAGAACAGAGGATGCTGCAAAAAAAGAGAAACTGGTAGTACATATAAAATATTGCATGATAACTATAAGAATCAATCAGAAGGGGTTAGAAAAGATTGGGAAGGGAGACTAGAAAGGCAATATACAATGGAACAGTGAACGGACATATGTATGGCTCCAATGTATGCAAAAAAAGTCCAGAAGGTTTAAGATTTCTGTGTGGAAGTGTTTGCGCATGTATTTTTATACCCCTAGACACACCTCCCATCTGTTCAGATTTTTGAAGAATGTCCAGATTTTTATTTTATATTATTCCCCACAGCAGGGTTGTGATAGTGAGGAAAAAGAGTACATTCAGACAGCAGTTGCAGGACCTATTAGATAAAGCAGGACAACATGAATTGGTGTTGATAATGGGTGACTTGAATGTACATATCGGGCCAGACAGAACAGGATATGAGAACTGTCTGGGTCCACATGGGTGGAGCAACCGGAATAAAGAAGGAGAAGCCATTCTAGACTTCTGTCTGGCAAATGGCTTGATGGTAGCCAACACATGGTTCAGAAAGAGAGACAGTCACAAGATCACATACAACAGTGGCCTAAATGCAACTCAAGTAGACTTCCTCCTAGTAAGGAAAGGGCACTAGAGAAGAATCAGTCACTGCAAAGTCACACGCAGTGAAACAATTGGACCAGAGAATAAACCACTGGTTGACACAATCAGCTGCAAAAAGTGGTCAGAGAAGGCTCTAAGGTCAACAGAAACTAGGCTGAAGACCTGGAAGTTGATGGGAGAAAAAGTACAACATTTCAAGGAATTACTCAGGGCTCTAGCACCCCAAGAAGAGGAGGAAATAGGTGGAGTTGAAGAAGAATGGCAATGCCTCAAAACAGCATGTATTAGGACTATAGAACAGATATGTGGCAGAGCCAGGTATGGACATAAGGTACATAAAGAAAGCTGGTGGTGGAATGAAGAAGTCCAGGAAGTCATCAAAAAAAGGTGTCCAGGAAAAAGTGAGAAATAAAAAAAAATGGCTAGGCTAGGAAGGCATACTGGTTGGCTAACAAAGAAGCTAAGAAAGGAGTTGCAATAGCAAAGAATAGGGCATCAGAGGCACTCTACCAGCTTCTGGAATGTGACTCGAAAGGTGGCACAAAGAAACTATATCTGGTCGCAAGGCAAAGACAGAAAGATAAAGAAGATAGTCAAACACCCTTCATAAGGGATGCCAGCAACAACCTCCTCACTAATGCACAGGACATCAAAGGCAGATGGATGGAGTACTTCCAGCCACATCAGAATGAATAAGATCCCACAGAAGCTACACTGCCCCAGACACAGCCTAAGATGAGAGAAGAAGAGGAGCCCACCCTAGAAGAAGTAATAATAGCACTAAGGAAAATGAAGTCAGGGAAAGCAGCAGGCTCAGATGAGGTCACAGCAGATATGATAAAGATGTTGGGTGAGATAGGGGAGAAATGGCTCCTAAGGGTACTCATAGCAGTGAGGAGAAAAAGGCATATCCCTGATGACTGAGTATAAGTATACTCATACCAGTGTACAAGAACAAAGAGGACATCCAAAACTGTGGGGAGTACAGGGGCATCAAACTCCTGTCACCAAGTTCTGGAGAAGGTAATTGATAAAAGGATACACAGAGTAGTAGAAAGTAATATGAGAGATGAGTAGTTTGGATTCAGATCAGGATGTAGCACAGCTGACTTGATGCTTGCAGTGAGACAGATAGTTGAGGAGAAGCTAGACATGAGAAAAGAATCCAAATGGGCATTCATAGACTTGGAGAAAGCATATGACAAGGTCCCAAGAAGGCTGATATGGGCAGTACTGTGATGATTTAAAGTCTCAGAAACATTGGAAGAATTAGTGTAGGCTATGTACAAGGACCAAAGACTCAAGTACGAACAGAGTTTGGTCTCTCAGAGGGGTTCCTAGTGGGTGTGCACCAGGGTTCAGCTCTGAGCCCACTGCTGTTCATACCGGTGATGACTACATTAGCAAACAGGTCGGAGGGGACAGATCAACAAAGTTGCTGTATGCAGACAATTTGACAGTCAGGCAGACTGAGCAAGAACTTCAACAAAGAAATAGGAGAATGGAATGCAAAACTGAAGACACGTGGGATGAAACTAAGCATATATAAAACAGTGGTAATGGCAGCAAATTGGGAAAATCAGAAGAAGCTGAGAATTGAGATAGAACGGAAGATAGTGGAACAGGTTAATAGCTTCAAGTATCTAGCAGGGGTTGTTGAGGAGAAGGGAAGTCTGAATGAAGAAATCAAAGCTAGAATCAGAGTGGCTGCAGCCAAACGGCATAGAGTCTTGGGTGTAGTGAATGACAGAAGAATGCCAAAGAAGCTGAAAAGTAAGGTGTACAAGAGTGTTGTGACCAGTACTACTATATGGTACAGAAACCTGGGCAGTAAAGGCAGAACAGTTGAAGAACCTAGAGATGATGGAAATTAAGTGCCTGAGAAGGGTGGTAGGATGCACATTGTGGGACAGATAAATAAATGAGGACATAAGAGCAGAAGCCAAAGTAGCTCCAATTGCAGAAAAGATCAAAGAGAACAGCTTACTGTGGTTCGGACACATGTGCAAAAAAGCAGAAGACAATCTGGTGAAGAAGATTTGGGACATATAGGTAGAAGATAAGAGGAAATGAGGACACCCACTGAAGAGGTGGATGGATTGCATGAGAAAAGATCTGTGACAGTTGGGCATAAGTGCCAAAGAAGGCAAGAGCGTGGCATTGAATCAAGATAGATGATGACAGTTTGGCCCTTTGTCCCACCATTATTTTTAGCTTTGACCAGTTTCTTGAAGTAAAAGGTTGAGAGGAATGCTCCAAGCAGACTTCTAATTATTCTCCTCAGGCTGATCCTGATACCTCCCTCTCCCCACCATGACCTGACTGACAAGTACAACACACTTTTGAGATTAGGGTTAGAAAGTTACTTTTTATTCCAACGTCTGGAAGTAACTTGATGTTTAGCACTGTTCAGTTAAAAATACCATGAAGAAACTCCATTTCTCTGGCATTAACACTGATCTGAAGAAATCTACAGCTCTTGAAAATAATTTAGTAGATGAAAGTGTTGATCTTTCACTTTAGTGGCTTAATAAAGATTTATTTTAGCTTATCCAGGCTATGTTTTATTTTTATTTGTTCAGTGGTGTAGCCATGTGACATTTACTGCACAGAGGTAGGGGGCAGTGGTAAAGAATGATCACCCTGGGAGCAGGACTACACAGGTGTGGGCATTCCCTTCCTGACTGACAGCATTGAGGAGTGTGGCCATGGTAATTTGCATATTTCTTAAATATGCTAATTCAGAGATGACATCCTGCATACATCAGGTAATACAATCTGAAACATTTCTTGCCAAGATGATGTCCGAATGCAACCTTTAAAATGGCCTTGAATATACTACAGACAAACAAGTAATACCAGTTTCCAACTCATTACACCCCCAGAAAATATTTTCCCAATTACCTCTTTTTTCCCCATCACACCTCCAACATTTGCTATCTACCAGAGGAAAAATTCTTTGGAGTCTACTTGGGGTTTAAAAAATACCTATGTAAACATTTCCACGCAAAGATCCTAAATCTTCTAGACTTTGTTGTACATTTGGGAGACATACATATATCTCCCCATTGTTTCTTTATGAATTGCTCATCCAATCTCTATTTCCAATCCTTTTTAACCTCCACTGATTGATTCTTATATTGTGCAATATTTTATATGCTGTACTAGTTATTCCTTTTTTTAACAGCAGCTTCTGTTCTAGATCCTACTAAAAACTCTACCAGTGCTGGTCTTCAAAGATTTCTTGCAGATTACTCTATCAGAAATACTGGGTGAGCAAACTGACATAACTAAGGAAATGATTTTTGAGCTATGATACAGAATCAGAATTATCTAGACATAGACATAGTAAGGCCTTGCTGAGTCTAATTATGGTGGCTACCAAGAAAGCAATCACTAGAAAATGGAAATCAAAATCTAAACCAACGTACTAGAAGTAGTGAATATAGTAACAAAGATAAAATAACTTGAAATGGGATCTTTAGAAAAGGGTAGCGACAAATTACACAGAAGAAAATGGGAATTGTGGGAACAACACATGCAGAGAGGAGGAATGAGGTTTAAAAGAAATCAGGATTTGAATGAGCTGTGTAATGTTTGACTGAAAGTGATTGGATAGATTATAAGTGATGTATAATGTTTGCAACATAACATTTTAAAAACAAATGAAACCCAGGATTATTATGTATTTTGTATTATGTATTTTGTAATGTAAAATAGTAAAAAGTTTCCACGATTAAAAATATAATAATTCAACAAAAAAGGAAGGAGTATTATATATTTTAGAATAGAAAATAATTATTATTTCAAACAAAATAAAAAGGTAAGGAGTACTATATATTTCATAACATAGAGTAGACATTATTTTGATACCAACCTAAAGATGGTTACAGTAGAGAGTCAGTTGTCTGAACGTCAATTATCTGAACAGTCAGTTATCTAAACACAGCCTTCCAAAGTTTTCGGGTTGAAAAAATCATAAAGTCTGAATATCTAAATGTTATATGTATTGTAGCCTGCCCGTGTGTGAAAAATATTCTTTATTGTCCACTGGAATCGTTCAGTGGTTGGAAAGTGTATTCCCTGCATGCAGAAAAAAACAAGATTTTAGAAGTTTTTTATCCATGTCAATGTTTGTTTGATTATCTGAACAGTTTGATAATCCGAACTACCCTAGGTCCCAATTAGTTTGGAAACTCGACTCTCTACTGTATATATGATGCGCAATATTAATATATAAACAAAATACATAATTATTAAGATTGTTATAATATTTATAATATATAAATCTAAATACACATTACATTATTTCTAGTAAATAAGAAATGATATAAAAATGACAAATTAAGCATGACACAAATCAAATTTACATTACATTAGATTAATATTATTTGTCATATTAAATATAAAATATAAAACAAAAAATGGAACACTAAAACTTCAGACTCTCTAAATATAAACCAATAAACGACTTAAAAATTTAAGTACATTCCAGTGTAAGCTCTTTCATCTCAAAAGAGACTTCTTCAGACTAAAACAACATTACACCAATCACAATTAAATAACCACAGAATGCATGAAACAATTAATTAATTAATGTCACAGTCTGTTTCTTCTTAGAAAACACTTTAAAGTTTTCTTTATCTTTAAGACCTGGTTGTTTCACTTGCAAGTCTAATGCGTGGTTTATTTGGCTTGCTGCACGTCATGCTCAGCTTATTATGTAGGAAGAACAATCAGAGAGCTGTACTGTGGAATTTATGAGCATTTGCATGCAGCTGAGATATGTGACAACAAGAATGCTTTCAGTAAGTACCACTTTCTATGAGAAAGTAATTTTTGTTTTAAATTTATAGTTATTAATGAAGTTAAGAATTTTTACAGCAGATTTGAGAAAATGAACTTTATTGGAGGGAATATTGCTGGCAACTGAGACTAGATGCCTGCAATTCCCCAAGTGTTAATGATAAAGAAACTTTTGGCAACTTTTCCTTCCATCACTAGCTAAGCACTTTTTATTCAGTTGCACTTTTTCTTGCCTCCTCTTAATTACCCTCATTTTTCCTCTTCATGTTTTGCATCCCCTATGACTGAATCTGAGTGACTCCTTTACTCAAACCTTAGATCCCTTTTTTCTTTTACTTTTTTTGTGTGTGTGGGGTGGGGGGTGGGGGGCTTCCTTAGCTCTTTGGTCATTTTTTTCAGATTCTACATTTCACCTTTTTCCATAACTCATTTACACCTTGCGTCTTTATCATACCCTTCTATCACCTCTTACACGCCTGGTTATTTTTACATAATCTGCATCCCCAGAGTTCTACATCATTATTATTGTTGTGACTTTTCTCCTTCTTCTAGCCTCAACAGTACATCATACTCTTGGGTGGACGCTTTTTGCATGTGGTGCCTGAACTTTAACCTTCCTGTTTTTCTTTTCTTCTTAACACTAAGTTTAGCTTTAGCTATCTTCTGGCAAGTGCCAGATGCAGTTTGGCTATCAGGCTACTGGGCACTGGATACAAGCTGACAATCTCATTCCACCCATGTTGTCATTACAAAGAGGTAAGGATGGCATATAGTTGACACTAATACTGCATTCATGTCTCCACAAAATAAATGTTGTTGAGCATAGACTGGCTACTGTCCTGCAGAAATCAGGCATAGGTTGGCTGTTGTCTGGTGAACATTGGGTACAGGTTTGGCTGTTGGATGGCAGTTTCCAGACACTTGGTGGCTATCTCACAGTAATCATGAAGGGGAAGGAATAGTTTTCCTGTCACTATCTGACATTGCGGTCATGGCCCCATCACATTTTGAGAGAATCCTTCCTTATCAGCTATCTCTGTTATTTTATTGTCTCTTCCTAAATTAATGCCAGGATAGCCTAGCCCTTTTCAGACAGATTATAGTCTTTCATTATTCTTGTTTCTACCTCGTATACCT
This sequence comes from Protopterus annectens, assembly GCF_019279795.1. Taxonomy (NCBI): domain Eukaryota; kingdom Metazoa; phylum Chordata; order Ceratodontiformes; family Protopteridae; genus Protopterus; species Protopterus annectens. Next base: position 1,197,243,085 of record NC_056745.1, read on the forward strand.
CTCTTTGTTAAGTTCTTCTTCTCCAGTTTAATTTTTTTCCAAACATCTTTATTAAATTTTCACATATGACAAAGGCAATCGTACATTTATATAAATGAAAATCATACAAAATAATACCACCTTAGTTGCAAACAGTTTACATCATAGACACCAGTGGAACAACTGTAGTTGCAAACATTATACATCACTTATAAACCATCCAGTCATTGCCAATTAAGCATTATATGACCCATTCAAATCCTGCCTCTTCAATCTCATTCCTGCTCTGATATCAGTCCCACAATTCCCATTTTTTTCCTATGTAGTTTGCTCCTTCCCTTTTCTAAAGATCTGAGTTCCAGTTGGTTTTGTCTCTGATACAATATTCACTACTTCTAATAAAGTTGGTCTAGACTTTGATTTCTACTTTCTAGCAATTGCTTTTTTGGCAGCCACCATAATTAGACTCAGCAAGGCTTTACTATGTCTAGACAATTCTGATTCTGTAGCATAACTCAAAAAAATCATCACCCCAGTCAGTCCAATCTGCTCACCCAACATCTTTGACAGAGCGGTCTGCCGGGAATCCCTAAAGTCTGCCAGCTCATTGCACTCCCAAAAAATATGTTCCCAGCAATCTCTTTCTTGCCTGTCACACCTCCAACATTTGCTATCCAAATGAGGAAAAATTCTTTGGCGTCTACTTGGGGTATAGAAATACCTATGGAAAGACTTCCAGGCAAAGATCCTAAATCTTCTAGACTTTGTTGCATATTTGGGAGCTATACATATATCTCCCATTGTTTCTTTATGAATTGTTTATCCAATCTCTCTTCCCAATCCTTTCTAAATTCCTCAGTTTGATTCTTATAATTATCATGCAATATTTTATATGCTTTACTAATTATTCCTTTTTAATGACAGCTTCTGTTCTAGATTATATTAAAAACTCTACCAGTACTGGCCTTTCATTTAGGATCCCCCTGTTTTTTTCTCTTTGCCTGTACTCTGATATCAATCCTTAATAGGGAAGGCAATCTCTAAACTGCAGCCAAATAAATTCTTGGTCTGTTCCCATTCTATTACCTTCCCCTTTCTAGTTATTTGCTCCCAATACCTTGGTTCCTTTGTCAGTTTTCTCCAATAAATTCCAGCCCCCTCTTCCCTATTATCTGTATCTCTGACCACAGTCATCCCTATCGGCAAAAATCTCTTTTCTCCACTCTCATGCTGGTTTGATTCTTAGAATACTTCCTGCTATTTAATGAATATAATACTCTGTATGATTTTGGTTGTTCTCCTTAAGAGTCTCCATTCAAAATCCCAATCTCTCCTTATTTCTTGAGCTTCCTCCCTGTGTTAGCATCATTCTTTTCCACTTTGAATTATAGTTTTCTGCTTGTGCTATGTATAAGAGCCTTAACTGTGTTGCTCTAAAATATCCCCTCATATTAGGTAATCCTAGTCTGCCTTGTTCTAGTGGAAGAATCAGCTTATTCTACTTGCCCCTTGCTGTCTTCTCTTCCCAGATAAAATCCTTCAACTCTTTTTAATTGCTATCCACAACTTCTCCTCCAGTCGATAAAAGTAAACCTGACATGTATAAGACTAAAGGGACTAAAAATATTTTAATGGCTTGTATCTTAGTATCCATATCCATGTACACTGACAAAAATCACAAACTGGTAAAAACAACAAAGGTGAGCAAGCTTATGGAACTACCTCCTTTACTGGTAAGCACGTTCGTTGGCAATAAATAAGCCAACTTCTTCAGACCAACGAAATTTGTTTCGTTGGTCTGAAGGAGTTGGCTTATTTATTGCCAATGAAAGCAGTATCCATATCCATATATCAAAACTTCCAGTTTCTCAATTTTTGTGTTATCTTCTGTTTAGTCTCTTCCCAGATATCCTTAGCTGCCACCACAGAGACATTGCTAATCCATACTCCTAAATGCTTCATTTTATAATGTTCCCATAAATATGAATATTGTTGGACCAATTTGTGTGTAGGTACATAATTTACTGCTATTGCCTTTGTTTTAGCTTCATTAATATTGTATCCTGAGAAGATTTGAAGCTGTCTTAAAATATTCCACAACACTGTAATGTACCTTTCTGGTTTTGTCATGTATAAAATAATATCATCTGCAAATAGAACCAGCTTTTCCTGACTACCATACCAATTATACCCTTGAATTTCTGAGTCCCTTATTTTCTTTACCCGTGGTTCTAAATATAATGCAAACAACAAAGGGAAAAGTGGACAACCCTGCCTGGTTCCTCTACTCAAACAGAAATTATCGGAGAGGACCCCACCCACTTTAATCCATACCATTGGTCCCTCATATGGTCTTCTAATCAACCTTATAATTGTATCAGGGAAAGCAAATGCTTCCATTGTCCTGCTCATGAAGTCCCAGTCTACTCTGTCAAATGCTTTCTCTGTATCAAGCCCCACCTGTAAAACCGGTACTTTCTTACATTCTGCTTCCCTCTGGATCATCAATGTTCTGTTAATATTGTCAAATGTTTGCCTCCTCTACAGAAAACCACACTGATCCATATCTATCAATTTTGCCATGCTTGTAGCCATTATAGATATAAACACTTTATAATCATGGTTTAGTATTGAAATTGGCCTGTAAGAAGCTGGATCCGATGGATCTTTACCCTCTTTAGGTATTACCCTTACCACTGCCTTCTTCCAAGATGCTGGTACTTCTCCTCTTAAAATAGTTAAACAAAACCTTCCAGATCTTTATCAGTTTTTCCCTCCTAACTTCCAAACTCCCACAGAAATACCATCTATTCCTGGGGACTTTCCTGCAGATTGGTTATACATAGCCATTTTTGTCTCATCCCTTCCTATCCTGTTAGTAATTGAGCCTCATCTACCTCTAACTTTGGCGTATTTCATTCTTCCTTAAATATTTCTATTTGTACCTTTTTTTGATTTCCATATTTCTCTGCTTTATACAATTTTTCATAAAATTTCTGAAATATTTCTAAAACTTCTACAGGGTCTCTTGTTATCTTCATTGTTATAGGCTCCCTAAGCTTGGTGATTGCCCTTTCCACTTTCTGTTGCCTGAGTTGTTGTGCTAAAAGCTTTTGATCTCTAAAATTATCAAAAAAAAGTTGCTTAACAGCAGTCTTTCTAAACTCATGCATGCTATCGAGGTAATTCCTTATTTTCTGTTTAGCATTCTGCAGTTGCTCCTTTTCTTGCTCTGAGAGATTCCCCCATTTTGCAATAATTTAACATTTGTCAATCCCTCTAAATAATTCTTGTCAATGATTAACCATATCTCCCTTTCTTTTATTTCCATCCTAGTTTTAAACTCCACTTTAATTTTATACCACTCTTTAGCTATGATTTCAGAAGATAATTCTATCATCCCTAGCAGCTCCTGAATTAATTCCACAACCCATAACTTAAATTCCTCTCTTTTTAACCAATAGGTGGAAAAGTGCCAGTGTCTCATTTTTATTTCATTATCTTGCGTATTTATTTTAGTTATTATTGACGCATTATCTGAAATAGCTATTGGGTGCATTTCAAGACCTTCAATTAAATGCATATTTTCCTGTAAGATATACAATCTATCTAGCCTAGCCCAGTTTTGTATCTCAATAAGTAATATGTAAATTCACTCTGAACTCCTAGTACTGAATTCACATCTTCCATGCCAAACATTTTCATACATTTCTTCAAAAATCTACCCTCCTTTGTTATATTTTCCCTTCTAGGCCCCCCAGATGCATCTTCACTGTTGCAAACCAAATTCCTGTCTCCGCCTATAAGTAATATTCCTTGCTGAAAACTGATTATTTCTCCCAGAATTTCCTTAAGCTCCATTATAGCAGTTTTAGGGGGGATGTAAATGCATGCCAGTGTAATCCTCCTCCCTAGCCAGTAGCCCATTAGTACTATGTAGCTTCTATTATCATCTTTTTTTTTCTTCTTCTGTCAGAGAGTAACAACAAATATGGAAGCTAAAGTAATGTACTATGCATCTATATCATATCTTCCAATCTCTTAGCTCAAGAAATTTGGACAAAGCCTAAAATAATTTGGGGCCAAAGGCCCAAAAACAGCAACAGATTTTAAATGCCGCTCTTATAAACTTACAAAGTCGCTAGGATTACAGGATATGTGTTAGCATGCATTTTCTGAAGGATATGAAGTCTGAAACTCAAATGTAAGTCATTATTTAAATCCTCAATGATTTGATAGAAAACCAGAAATTTTATGAAGAACAGACTAAAAATATGAGGCAAAAATATGGATGTTCTTCTAAAATCTGGACAGCTGAGAGGTATGATCTATATTCATGTTGACAAATGAGCTGATAAGACAAAAATAATGCATCCATTTGAGTTACTTTACAGGGATATGTTTGTTAACATATTATTTCATTATGCTTGGACAGTGATCTGGTACTTGGTACAGAAGATGTTAGTGTGAAGGCTGCAATGTATAATTTTGGTTATAGCCCTTAGGAAATCAGCAGGTTTGCTGTGTGCCTGGTTAATCTCTATTCAGCTGCTGCCTTTTTTCATTTTGTTAATACATCTCATTTCAGTGGTCACATGAACTCCTGGCTCTTTTGTTGGTGAGAGTATACTGTTGCCAACTGTCCTGCAGCCAGACATCCATAATCCACTAACACTCCTGAGTGTGCCATTCTTTGGACTAGATGCAAAACCAATGACCCATCTGCTTGACATAGTGGCAGCTCAGGGGGAAGGAAGCAAAAGATCCCACAGCACTCAGGCATATTAGGGGACTTTTACTAGTGTGCAAACTTCACTTATCATTTGTTATTTACACTTCTTATTCATTCATTTTTGCATAACATTTGCCTTTTCCCTGTTCTACATCACCCCCAACATTTCTTCTATAACCATCTTTTAATTCCTCTTATAACTATATCAAAGTCTAATAGCTTATTGTATAATGATTCTTCATACCTGCAATCTCAGATGCTGCATATTTCTCCCAGTAAAACTTTATCCACAATTTCCCTTCCATGTTTCACTAACATATTCACATTTCCCATATACAGTTATATTTACATTCATTTCCCAGTTCCTAGTCATATTCTTTTACATATCTTATATTTCTCTTTTTGGTCTATTCTAATTTTTTTCTACCATTATAGACACGTTCCTATATTTTCCCTTTTACAGTACTCACCAAAATTGACCACATATTTGAAAATGGTCTTATTGTCTTATTCTTTCACCATAACCTTTGTGCTTCGTATTTTAACTCCTTTACAATTTTACTTCTCCTAGTAACCTTTTCAAACCTTTATCTTGTTTAATTATATACTTGTCATCCCCATCCGTCATGCATACAGCCTTCTGATCATGCAGATCTCTTCCCTTGTACTTTTACAAGCATAACTTGCATCGCACTTACATCACTTGTATCTCCTCTTGCTTTATTGTATCCTATGTGTTCCACTATCAAACTGTATGTATGTGTACTTTTTTAAATTAACATCTGTACTGGTGTTTTATTTGATGTTAATTAACCATTCTGGAGCTTTTCAACCTGGGCCTCCACTGAAAATGGTTCTTTATTACCTAGTCGAAGATAATCTATTCCTGTTTTCATTTCCCTCTAATGTATGTATATTGTCTATCGTGACCCACTTTTAAGCCTCCATATTTAATTTCCCTTCATATCCTCACATCTTGATTTATCTTACGTGTATATTTCCTTAAATAGCTAGTAAACTCTTCCATTACAATGACATCCAGTTTTACCATCACCAATTTTTCATTTCATCATACATTCTTGTTCTCTCGTGTACAGCTGTATATATGTGTACAAAACTATCAGTCTTATTACACACTTTTCTATTCTAAAATCACAAATTAATATCTTTGCTGGAATTCCTATAGCTATGTTTATTTATTTACTTATTAATATTTGATTACTGGGAAAGTTGACTGTTTAGGTGCCCGTTTTCAGTGGAAGCTCAAGGAGAAAAGCTTCAAAGAATTACAAAAACATTTTAAGAATCTTCAACAAATAATACAAAAACATATACAGTTTACATAATTATCCCATATTAGACATAATGTGACATTACTGGTTAAAAAATAGATACAACTTATATTTATTTATTTATTTATATATTGACATTTGTTTACCAGTAAAGTCTGTCTGGGTAATAAATACCCATTTTCAGTGGAGGCCCAGGTTGAAAAGCTCCAGAGAGTTAAATAACATGAAATAAAACACTAGTATAGATGCAATTTAAAAAAAAGCATACATACATACAGTTTAATACTGGAATACATAGGATACAATAAAGCAAGAGGAGATACAAGTGATGTAAAAATAAAAATAAATTTAAAAAATTACAATTAAGTATGACAATCAGTATATAAAAAAGTATTAGACGTATGTACTGAGTATTAGAAGTATAGGCTTTATATTACAATGTTTTAATATTTAGAGAAATTTTAGCCAGTTTAGAGAAATGAAAGGTAAGTTAGTATAATACAACCAGGAACTGCAATATGAAGTGAGAGAAAAAAAATATATATTTAGATAGAGAGCCATGGAAGAGAAATTGATTGATGTTAGGAAGTGAGTGAAGATGGGAGAGTAAGGAGGTATAAGGTATGAAGGGGTACTTGCTCATACTTAGGGATGTGCTTTATCTTGGAGTGGAGTAAGAACAGAGCCAGAGTTTGGCTAAGAAGCCTTTCAGAATGGTTTTGAAGAATGGGAGGGAGGGTATTGACCTGATGGACACAGGTAGAGTCCAAGACCTTAGCAACATGGTAAATGTATAGACAATGCCCAGCAGATTTGATAGGTTTGTGGACAGACAGGAGTTTTTGGTCATTGGATTGTAATAACTGACTCGGAACATAGTTGTGTAGAATGTTATTTAGTGCTAGGCAAGCAAATGGATGATGGATAATTTTACAGGTAGCAAGAAGTTGTGTATTTGTTAGTTGATGGGGTAGTTCTAACCAATTTAGGCTTTTTAGTGCTATACAGTAGTAGGTCCTGAAAGGGGTATTTGCTGCAGATATAGTCACTATTATGGCAGTGTTTTTGTTTTAATTTTTATGATGCCTGGAGGTTAGTAAGGATGGGAGCTCCATAAATTACTGAGGAAAGGAAAGGTAAGTAGTGGCAAGTGCAGTTTTAGTTGCTTTGGTGAGCAAGTTTTTGGCTCTGTAAAGCATCCCTAGTTTTTTGGTAATTTTTCATGCAATTTTGTATGCGCAGGTCAAATTTAAGGTTATCATCCACTATCATCTGCAATAATTTGCCGACCCTCAGGTCAATTATTACAGAGAGCAATTAGTTTATAGCCAGTACATAACAATTAACAAATAGGCACAAAGTAGAACAGGTTTTCTTTCATTAACTAAAAGCAGAAACCAGGACGTTAAGGAGACTAAGTTAAACTACTGGTCAAGAAGAAAGACAGCATCCAACTTAGTAAATGGTCATTAGAGTGCAAGGATACTTTTTACGGGGACTATCATAGCCACTTTCCAGCACAAGTCAGACACATATTTGACTAGGTAAAGATACTGTATAGCAAGGCTCTTCATGCTAAACCTGCTTACAATGCACAGTGATAATATCCTCAGTGAAAACCTTTGCAGAGATGGGCCTTGTAGCAGAGCTCGTGCAGTTTCATGGTCAGGGATGGATGTACTGCCTACAGGCGCTGAAAGGAAAGAAAAGAGAAAGACACTACTAAGCTGTAATATTATATGGAAACAATTATTCCTAGAGATGGAGGAATGACCACCGTGAGTCAGAGCAAAAAAGAATATGAGGTATTGTAAGAGTAGAGAGATGAAAAGAACACTTATGAAAGTAAAGCCAAAATAGGTTTAGCAGGAGACATACTGATAGCGAACCAAGGTAATACAGTGTATAGCAGAGGTGTAGAAAGCAAATTATCAGAACATAGCACTATACTGATTAAGTGCAATATAAAACCATCGCTTAGTAATCATTCATTGGCTTAACCATTACATCAGTATTGATAAGTGCATTATAAAACCATCACTTACTAAACATTCATTGACTTAAAAAGTACATCAAAAGAATATTTTATATATATATATATATATATATATATATATATATATATATATATACCAAAACACTAGTGACTGAAATTACATACATACTTGTTAAAGGGCATAGGCTCAACATACAGCACTTTTATCTGACTAGAATAAAATCAATACAAATATAAACCACTACCAAGGACTTTTTGTCATTGTACACAATCTTAGAACAAATAGAAATGTAATAACACATGCCACATATCTGCACTGTGAAGGAAGATGGTGATTGTGGAGATGTGGAGACCAAAGAGGGGAGACTTGGCAATACTACAATGACCTTCAGGTCAATTATTACAGATATCAGTTTACACTTTTACATTATTTATTAATATTGCAATTTCAGAGTTTGTTTCCTTGGCAAAACACCAGCCTAGTTCATTTCCCATAATCCCATCAACTGCTCCTTCTGTTTTTTCTAACCAACTTATGTCTTCTGAGCTAATAATATCACCCTGTTCTTTATTTACACCATTCATATACCATCTATCATATACAATCTTTTAGTTCATGTTTTACGTTGTTCATATTTAAAGTTTCTGCTGTAAATGTATTATTTTTTTTATACCATAAACTTATTATTATTTTTGCAGTTTTCTTTAACACTATTAATCTTTCTTTTTCTCATGCGATTCCCCATAGAGTTTTTTTCCTTCTTCACCTTTCTTTCCCCCCATACTGATATTAAGCATCAGAATTAAACCTTTTTCCCCTTCTTCAGCCGTCTCCTTCTCAGCTTTTCCCTCATTGCCATGTGTATCTTCAGCCTGTACACCACTGTCATTTCCTTGAATTTCAGTCACACTATGCCCCCCGTTTTTCCTCTCCTTACTCCATTAACTCATTTGTTTTCATTTATTCACTCATTTCAGACAGATTAATCTACACACTTTAATAGAATTTCCATATTTGCAGAATTGGGAACATCTTCTTTTTGAACATTTCTTGATAAGATTTGAAATGTCTATGCAAAAAAAAAAAAAAAAAAAAAAAACATGTTGAGTTTATCACAGTATTTAATAGCTGCAATACTTGCAAGGGAATCACTCTTCTTTCCCTCTTTAACTAATAAATTAACTACACCTCTTATGTACCATTCCATAATTGCCTGCCATCAGTCATTTTCTTTACTGTAAGTATATAATGGCACCATTCAGTAAAACAGTGTTTACTTTTATGAACCTATGAACCTATGAATGGCTCCATTCAGTAAAACAGTGTTTAATTTTATGTCCATTTATTTCAGTACTTCTGACTTGCACGGTCAGTCTTTTCCTTTCTTGCACATTAACTCTGATAATCATATTATCTTTCTGTGGTTTTCAAGGATTTATAATCATAAGCTAACAGAATTTTTTTTGCCAGATTAAATATTTTGAGTGTTATTTCACAGAATGTCTCAGAACCTAACGTTTCAATGCTCCAATAGCTTTACTGCAAACCCCAACATTAACACTAAATTGACTCAGAAAATATAACTGTTGATGGGGGTGTCCATTTTTGGTGTAAATTCACACCATCACTGTCTCTGTTCTCTTACTAAGTTTAATTCTGTTCACCTGCTGCTAATCCTGTAGCATAAGTCTTACAAAAGACCAGCACTGCTACCTGCAATCCATTTCCTCCTTCTATCTCATCAAGCTTTCTTGCTGATTAATTTCCATCCCATTGTTTAAATTATAATCCACATTAACATTTACACTGTCATCCCTGGATACTTTGAATCCCTCATTCAGCCGCTGTTCGTATTAACACATCTTACTTTATCTCACCATAGGACACCTCCAAGCCATTCCACTAGATAATTTTCTGCCATCATAATAACCAGTATATAATCTACCATACCTCCTTCTGATACAACATTAATCTCCACAGCATTTTATGTTATGACAGCAGTTTTAGACATTTGACTTAATTTCTCCATTTCTACACATTCATTCTGGTCTGAAATATTACTCCCTCACTGTCAGCAGCCTTCCAGTACCTGCTGGCTGCAGAAATAGTTGGGGAATTTCCCCAGTGCCCTGGCCAAACTTCCTTTACAGTATGAGTACCACCTCGGATCTCCCCCTGAAATGAGGCCATATGTCTAGTGGGACTAACCCAAACAAAGCATGTGTAAATAACTAAACAAACAAACTAAGTAACTAACAAGAGGCCATACATATCGAGGAACATTTTATAGCTGTACACATTTAAGAACACAGTACAGTTCTTGATTAACAGGAAAAAGCAGAATTAAATAAAATTTGTTTGTGCAGTTGAAGGCAGTGATTTTCAGACAGGACAAAGATAACTATCAGTTTATGTTCAAAAACATGTGAGAAAAAATAATAAATTAAGTACAAAGTCCTCATAAAATTTAGCATAGAATGGCAAGGTGGGGTAATGTAAAAAAAATCTGCTTATGATATATGTTATAATGCAACTACATGACCAGTTGCTTTGGAAGTGGGTTATTTGTAAGGTTTTTAATACTAGTCTTTTGCAGTTTTTGTTGGGAGATAGCTGCCTCCCTAGTTTGCCAGTGCAAAGTGAAAAACAAATTGAAAATTCGAGTACTCGCCTTTTCTCTAATAATGGTGACTTCAGAGGCGGTCATGTTAAGTGGCAAGAGATGTAGGGATGGTGTAAGGATCTGCTTCTCGCCAAATACTCTAATTTCAAACAAATATCCATTTGTGATATTCTGCTTCTGATTTTGTACAGCTGCAGCAGAATGTTTGACAATTTTTGGAGATCTACCTACAGGCCTATAGAATCTAATTTCAGAAAGTGGTATAGCCACTTCAAAGAGGTAGTCTTTTTGAAAGCCTCACTGGTGGCATAGAAAGATAAAGCCCTAACTACAGCAGAGGTGACTCAAGTTTAATTAGCAGCTCAGGTATTTAACAGTGAGTCAGGGAGGATGAATGTGCCCATCCTGGGGGGGGGGGGGGGTAGCACACAACTGGCACACCTTCATGGATGATCCCACTTTAATTTCTTCAAGTCTTTTGCATTTCTAATATCATGATGGGAATGGACCCTATTGCTAAGTCAGGGTATGATTAAAGTTCATAAAACTTAGTATTGTTTCATTCTTTGATGTTAAACGAAGTGCTCTTCACAGTGTCGCACATCTCTTGTATTCAAATGAGACACTGAGGCACTGTGATGGATTCAAGTTGTTTATTGAACACGAACACATCAGGAGTTGTAACTGAAACATGTATTTAAGCTAACTGACTGATTCATGACTTCAAACACACTCGCATGTGCATCTCCATTCATGTCTACAAACACTCTGAATGACTATACAAAATGGCACTGATCTTGCACGTGCTTAGTAACTTATATGCACGTGCTATCTACCTATAGTGGCTGATTAGGTACAGTACACACAATGATCTAAACACAGGACCCACAATTTGCCCAGAATTAACTATTTCTGTAATTCATATGTAGTTACATGTATTGGTAGCATATCTAAATACTACTGTAAATTATTTTTATTAGGCCTCTTGCTCCTTCTGCTGTTGGAACTGTCTGGGTATCCTTCTTCCACATTGCTCTCATTCCTACCTGCAAATCCTAATATTTTATGACTTTGTGTCTCTCTGTACATATGACACTGTAATCACTGGGTGTAGCAATTTCATAGATCGATGCTATTTTTGTCTTTTTCCCTGGACTACTATAGCTGTTTTTTTCACATCTATTTTTTAACTGTTTGTAATGGGTGATCCCATATGATACAAATTCCATAATTTTCTACAATACTTTACAGTTCATGTTTCCAGTGCTTCTCAACTACTTCAGTATTGTTTTGTTTGCACAATCCCCAGTGCAAGAATCTTGCCAAATTATTGTGTCTTTCAGTATACTGGCCTTCTACAATGGGTGTATCACACCCAGCAACAATACATGCAATTCTTTCCAGTTCTTTTTTATGGAACCTGCATTTGTCTGTTTCTCCCACATGTTCAATGCACTTTGTAAACCAACATTACATAGTCCACTCTCCTGGGCCACCATTATTAACCTTTCATCTTTTGGGTTCAATTCTCCTCTCTTTAACTATTCCTGCATCAAATCCTGATCAACATGAAGTTGTTCCAGAGGATCTCTACACTTGCCACAATATTTATGCCTTTTCAATATTTCTTTCCTTCTCATCTAGATCCGTGATCTCTGGGGGGAGGCTGGAGATGAGAAGGAAGTACCTAGATGACAGTTGGGGCTTTGACAGTCATGGACGGTATGTCATTAACCCACTGTATGCCAATCTCTTGGGAAACAAGAGTTTACATGGGGGCAGGGAAAGGCCTAAGCAGAAGAAACTCCCTCTGCAGCAGTATAACACTGCCCAGGAAACTTCAGTCTCCTCAGTGGCTCAAATCATGGATTGGAGTCAGTTAGGGGACAACAGGGAGGTTTAAAAGAGACAGTGGATGAAGTGAGACCCTGGAAGCAGCCAGTGGTCAACTGCAGGAAGCAAAAAAAAAAAAGAGATGGTCTTTTTATGAGATCTTAGATGATCTCAAACAAAAGCCATCTGAGAAGCAGGCAGGTTCCACCACTTATCACTTGTCTGAGTTCAACAAATATCCTTTTATACAAGCTAAGAAATAAACAATATCTACGAAGTCTAGTGAATGTGATACATAAAGGACTTAATTAAAATGTGAGATGTTGATACAGATGTTAAAGCCCTTCCCCCAACCCATGTATCAACCAAATGGGGCACATAGTATTCTTTACAAAACTGTGTCTGTTTCCTGTAGGGACGATACTCCCACCTCCTAAATGTCTACAGACAAAAACAATCTTATATAATTTGCTTTCATGCACAATACACTTGAAGACATTGGTGTTTCCTAAGATACAGGTCTGAGGTGAATAATAACAAAAGTAACGAGATGAGTGTGACGAGCGTGATATAAGGCAATAGTATGGTTTAGGAAGCTTTGGGAAGGGAGGTACAAGGTGGGCACAAGCTACATGTGATGAAGGAATACAATTGTAAGAGAAAACTGTGAAAAGTAATTAGATGAGATAATAACCTTGAGAACAAATATTGAAAGAACTTGCAGTGGAAACAGGAAAATCAGATTAAGTGTAATCTTAAGAAAGAATGTTGAAAGACTGTGTACATAATATCCTGTAATGTAAACAGAATAGCAAGATTACATGTACTGACTGACCTTGAAACATTAAGATGAAAGATCCTGTACATGTCATAAAGCCTGTACTGTAAACAGGATAATGTCTCAGAGTATATATGTTATGCATACCTTTACTATAGTGCAAAAACAGCAGTGTGTAATTACTTCCGTTAATAAAAAAATTACATTATGAAGTAAAAGTCTAAATGTATTACTGCCAACACTTAGGTATGCATATCTCAGAAATACTTTGATACTAATGATAGAAGTTATTTTCTAAGTACAGAATTAAATTCTTAGCAGATAAAGATGAAAATTTAAAATGTCTAAGTGGGAAAAAGGGAGAATGGAGAAAACTGATGGAGCAGAATAGAGAGGAAACAAAATCTAGTCACATCACAATGCGCTGTAATTGGGTAGGCAGGAGTTCCAAGTGTGACAGGGGTATATCACAAAGTGATGGGGACTACAGCACTGATAATGTTGCAGAAATATTTTTTAAAGTAGGGGTACACAAAGAAATGGGAAGGAGAAGAAAAAGGGGAGGAAGATGATGATAAAGAGTTGCACAGAGTGTGAATGACAGGGAATGGAGACTGACCACCATATGAGCTATATGCATAAATGCTGGCAAAAAGTGAAGATTATGTATTAAGGAATGAAAGGATGATAAGGGATACATAGGTACTAAGTGAGAGTTGGGGGATGTATGAAGTTTTAAGAAGAGAAACGAGGACAAGGAAAAACAAAGGCAGATGGAGAGATGTAGGACAGAATGGTGAAAAGTGATGGAATTACAAAGTACAGGAAGGAAAGAAAGCATGAAAGGGGGGTTGTAAGGTCGTACAAAGCAGGTGCTATTGGCAGGACACACAAAACTGTGGCTCTCAATTTGGCATGAGCTAAATGGTGAAAGCACACAGAAAGGTAATCCCATGTGACACTGAATAACAGAACAAATGATCTGACAGTAGAAGTAGTGAAAAACAGAGCAAGTGAGTTAGTGGACCTGTTTAAAAAAGAGAGATAAGTCTTACTAGTGAGATTCACATTAGTGAAGCAAGAAAAACAAAAATTCTGAAATGCAACAAGCAAGTACTGAAAAGGCTATAACCCCACCCGACCCCTCAGGCTGGAATGTCCTTTAAATGAGTTCAAAAGAATTCCTTTGAGAAAGGATTAAATACTGGTTTTGTATGAATAGAGTCAATCCAGAAACCACAGTGCTTCTTAAATTATCAAAAAAGCTTTAAACTGCATATGCAATTTTGAGGAAAATAGAGTACCAAAATAAGTACTGTGAAATTATTTTAATGAAATTCACCACAACCTTTTTCTCAACCTTCTGATCTTCGGTGTGCAATTCCATTCCTTAGAAGGCTGGTTTTACAAGTTCTGTAAATTATCATCATAACACAAAACAAGAGGCAATTAGCCTAATTAACATTGTTTAAAAGTGTCACAGCAAAGTAAAGCAAGCACCCATTATAAAAGGAATGTCAAAGGTTAAATTATAATAACATCAAAATAATCACAAAAAAACAGCTACAACCAAGACAATAAATACATAAATAAAATATCTAACTATTAGAAGTATGACAGCCACAGTAATTTATACATGAAAATTTAAGCTTAAGACCAAAATCAGTTAAGATGTTTGTTCTATTAATAAAGCTGTTCAAAACTACTTGCTTCACATAAGGTCTATTATCAAATTCTGCACACATAAATAATCTAGTATAATTAATTTATGGATTTGATCTGACATCAAAAGCATGATTTAGTTCATTAGGCTTTAAGTTTTCAGAGAAAAGAACTAGTAACTGTCCTGCCTTTCAAGCATTTTCAGCTCATCACTATGAGAATAGGGAGATTTGTTTTACATTTTCACTCTGTGCCCTTAAATGGAAAATATGTTGGACTAGAACTATGAACTATATAACTTCTGGCTAATAATATGGACAGTACATTCTGCAATTATTGATTTTATAAACCTAGTGGTTCCACTAACATATCCCTTGTCTTCTGAATGTGAAACAATATAACACCAAATCTAGTACTGCTGATAATAAAATCCCTGACGTGCACAATTTTGATATCTTAGGATCTGGGTTGGATGCATAAACAAGTTACACATTATGTAAGGCAGTCGTATGCCATGTATTCATGATGCAAAACAATCTGTAGTTCCAGAAAAAAATCATTGTATTCCATACAAGCACACTGCATGCACAATAAGGCAGTGCAAAGGGAAATGGTAGGCAGGAATGTCAATGAAGAATTAAGTGTCCTTTTCCAAAACCTCTTGTCCTGGTAAGGATCACAGTGGATACAATCAGGAATTGGTAGACAGACATCCCTATCCTCAACAATAGTCTCCAGCTCATCCTGTAGGATACCCAAGCATTCCCATGTAAGCCAGGAGCTATAATGCCTCCAAAATGTTATTGATTTCCCTGAGGCCTCCTCCTACTAGGCCATAATTGGTACACATCCTGTAAGAGATGCCCAGTGGGAATGATCACTGGATGCTCAAACCATGTTGCCTTACTCCTGTTAACCTTGAGGAGCAGCAGCTATGATCCAAGGTCAACCCGGATTGCCAAGCTCTTCATGCTGCCACATAATGTCAGACCAGCTACCCTGTGAAGGAACCCCATTCTGCTGCCTTTATTAGCAGTCACTACCCAAAATTATGAATGGAGATGAGGACAGGGACAAAGAATGACCAGAAGTGGACAGCTTTATCCTATGATTCATCTGTTAGTTCACTGTCCCAGTCCAGAATAACGCTTACTGTTATTGCTGCTGCAACTGTATGCAGGTAGCGTCTCTTGTTCTACTCTAACTTTACTCACCAGCAGAATCTCACAATACTTAGATATGCATTAATTAAATTCATTTTAAGGGAAATAAGAGTATGGTCTAAACAGACTGATGTGGCTTTAATATACCAAAATGTAAATGTTAATTTACTGAAAATCATGTAATCACCAACAATGTTTTATTATGTGACAAACTCTTAGACCATGTAAAAGGTTTTAAGGATTTGGGAATCATATTACAAGACAGGTTGACATTCAATAATATGCATGAGCTTAGAAAGACTGCTGTTAAGCAACTGTTTTTTTGATAATAACTCTAAAGCACAAAAACATTTAGCACAAATAACTCAAAAAAACAGAAAGTAGAAAGGTCTGTCGCCAAGCTTAGGGAGCTTAAAATGAGGAAGATAACATGAGATCCTGTAGAGGTATTAGAAATATTTTGTAAATTCTATGAAAGTCTGTATAAAGCAGAGCAATATGGAAATCAAGAAAAAGTACAAATGGAAATGTTTATGGAAGAATTAAATATGTCAGTGTTAGAATTAGATGTGGTTCAATTACTAACAGTTAGGACAGGAAGAGATGAGATAAAAATGGTGATGTATAACCAAAACACAGGAAAGCGTCAGGAATGGATGGTATTCTTGTGGAATGCTGGAAGTTAGTACCAACATCCTGGAAGAAAGTGGAGGTAGCTGTAATACCTAAAGAGGGTAAAGACCCATCAGATCCGGCTTCATACAGGCCTATTTCAATATTAAATAATGATTATAAAGTGATTATGTCTATAATGGCTAGAAGAACGGCAAAAGTGATGCCAAAATTGATAGATATGGATCAGTGTGGTTTTGTGGAGGGGAGGCAAACATTTGGCAACATTGACAGAACATTAATGATCAAGAGGGAAGAAGAATGTAAGGGAATACCACTGTTGGTGGTGGGTCTTGATCCAGAAAAAACATTTGACAGAGTAAGCTGGGACTTTATGAGCAGGGCAATGGAAGCATTTGCATTCTCTAATAAAATTATAAGGTTGATTAGGAGGATATATGAGGGATAGGAGGTGGAAATTAAAGTGGGTGGGTTCCTCTCTGATAATTTCTGCTTGAGCAGGGGAACCAGGCAGACATATCTTCTTTCCCCTTTGCTATTTGCATTATATTTAGAACCATTTGGTGAAGAAAATAAGGGACTCATAAAGCTGGCTCTGTTCATAAATTAGTTATTTATTTATTTACATTTGTTTACCGGGAAAGTCCGACTGGACACAGGTCTGTTTTCAGTGCAGGCCCGGGGAGAAAAGCTCCACAGAGTGTATATGAAATACATTATATTATTTTATACCTGTATAAAACCAGAAAAAAACAATTCAGTGTTGTGGAACATTTTAAGACAGCTTCAAATCTTTTTGGGATACAAAATTAATGAAACTAAAACAAAGGCAATAACTCTAAATTATGTACCCACACATGAATTGGTTCAGTAATAGCCATATTTTTGGGGACATGATAAAATGAAGTACTTAGAAGTATGGATTAAAAATCATTCTGGTGTGTCAGCTAAGGATATGTGAGAAGAGACTAAACAAAAGATCATACAAAAACTGAGAAACTAGAAGTTCTGTTATATGTATGGGCAGCGCAGTGATGCAGCAGTTAACACTGTCACTTCACAACAAGAGGTTCTCCAGTTTAGTTCTCAGCTGCAGTGCCTTCTGTGCGGAGCCTGCATGTCCTCCCTGTGTTTGCGTGGGTTTCCTCTGGGCACTCCAGTTTCCTTCCACATTCCAAAGACATGCAGCTGGAGCATTTCTCTCCAGGCCTCCTCTGAAAATAGGCTCTGTTCCTAGTCAACAAATGTTAAAATAAATAAAATAAATCATGTTAAAAAAAAAAAAATTATCCTTGTTTCCCATCTTTACTGACCTAGAGTAGTCCAAATACAGGCTTTGCTGTATTCTGGACTTTTGGAAAGTTCCTGTGTTGCCCATTTCCTTTCTTGGATAAAGGGAGGCTTCTTTGTTCACCAGTGGCAGTGGGGAGCTTAGAGCAGCCTATCTATCCCTGGAGGAGTGTTCCCAGCACAAGAATCTGGTAGTCTATTGGCCGTTTTGGGCCAATTTCTAACTCTTTCAAGTCCCCCTGTATAAAACCTGCTTTGGCGCGGTTTGTGTGCTTGTTACTACTCAGCCAAGCTCCTCGTGGTCCTGCAGAGTGGTGCTAGCAGCAGAGAGGCTAAAAGAGTGACTGCTAACCTGATAAAAGTGTTTGTTTTCCTGCTACTACCTGGGCGACTGTCTGATCTAGCTAAACTGCAAGTATTTCTGCTTCTTGAACTGTTTTAAACTGTTTAAAGTTGTTTTTGCATCTGCACTTTTAAAGTTTGCCCTGTTTGTTGCATTTACCTGTTGAGGCTACACACTCAAGTGCGATAGCCTGTGTTACATATTTATTGCACTTTCCTGCTGTTTGTTGCAAAAAAGAAAAAATATATATCCTTGTTTCCCATCTTTTCTGACCTAGAGTAGTCCAAATACAGGCTTTGCTGTATTCTGGACTTTTGGAAAGTTCCTGTGTTGCCCATTTCCTTTCTTGGATAAAGGGAGGCTTCTTTGTTCACCAGTGGCAGTGGGGAGCTTGGAGCAGCCTATCTATCCCTGGAGGAGTGTTCCCAGCACAAGAATCTGGTAGTCTATTGGCCGTTTTGGGCGATTTTGCGCATAGTGCAGCATGGGGCAGTGCCGCTTAATTGGGTTTAAACCATTCTCGGCTCCACAAAGTCTGCTCTTCACTTTTTCCCTTAGAACTGATCTAGTTCTCATAATAAACACCCTATTCCCACTCTAAAGCCTGGCACTTGCTCACTAAAGCAATTATATAAGTCAGCACTAAAAAATTAAAAGCACTACACCCTCACAAACTCCCCTTGAGTACTTTGTTCCCCATTGGCCCTTTTTTTCAATTATAAAGGAATTCCCAGTACTATTCTAGCATGTCCAAAGATCAGTTGTCAATCTCCTCTCCGGTCCAGCTGGTGAATCTGGGAATCTTGAGGCAATGTTACAACTGCCTCATGTACACAGACAACCCTCTCCTCCTCCCTAGTTTGTTTAAATCACCTTTATTTAGGTTAACTAGAATAGGGGGCACATAGAGTAATATAGAAAGTAGGTAGGTTCTTGCTATGATAGATTTACTATTGGGGGTTAGATAGTTTTTACATCTATAGAGTGTATCCAGTTTTTTATGCACTTTTGTTATGGTTTGAGCTATATGCTTGCTGAATTTCATGTTTAGATCAATGATGACACCTAGTAGCTTGACATGTGCAACCTGTATGATATGGGTGTTGTCAGATGCGATAATTGTAAAAGGGGGACTGGGATCTGTAGCTTTGAAGGGGTGAAAGAGCATAAGCTGGGTTTTTTTGGGGTTGAGTATTTACTGAGAGTCTGATAACCAGGTTTCAATGGCTGTGAAGTATTCTTGGGGTGTTTTCTGTAGGAGTTGGAGGGTGAGGGCTAAACAGATTAGGGTAGAGTCGCTGGCGTATTGAACTAAACTTGCATGGAGGATGGCTCTATGAAGGTTGTTGGTGAATATTGTGAAGAACAGGGGTCTGAATATAGATCCTTGAGGCATACCTAAGGCGACAGGGAGAAAGGGGATAGAGAGTCCTGCCACTTAACGGCTTTCTCGTGGTTTGAAAGATAGTCGTTAAACCATAGGAGTGCAGAGTTATTTAGTTTAAGTTCAGGGAGAGAAGTTAGTAGTTTGTTATGGGAGAAAGTATCAAATGCTTTTGAGAGGTCCAAAAAGACAGTTGATACCAAATTGCCTGCATTCCACTGTTGATTAATGTGGTTGGTGAAGCTGATAAGGGCAGCAGTGGTGCTGTGGCCTGGGTGAAACCCATGTTGAGTTACAACCAGGAGACTGTTGGTTAAAAGATATTTTAGTATTTGGAAATGTATACATTTCTGTAGTATTTTTGACAGTCGGGATAGTATGGCTGTTGGACGGTAGTTAGATAATTCAGTTGAGTCACCCCTTTGTGTAGAGGTATTATATGTGAGACTTTCCAGAGGAGTGGGACTTGTTGCTCGGAGATTGACCTATTTGTAATTATAGAGACCAGGTATGAAATAGCCTTGGCTGCAATCTGGAGGTATTCTGCTGGGTGTTTATCAGTTGCTAGGGTAGTGGGTTTTAGTATGGTCAAGTATCTGAAGATGGCACTGGTCTGGACTGGTTGAAGAGAAATAGTTTTGGTTGGTTAGGGAATTAGGCAGTATTGGGAGGGTTATAGGAGATTAGGTTTTTCCAGCTTTAAAATGGAATTGGTAAAATATTCATTGAATTGTGTTGCAATATTGTTTGTACATGTGTCAATGCTAGGGGGTGGGGTAATAGTTTTACCGGGTTGGAGAGTTTTATTTATGGCTGCCTAGAATTTTTGCAGGTTAGCATTATGTTTGGTTTGTATATTTGAGTAATGGGTTTTCTTATCCATTCTCATCTGATTTTTACCCTTATTTCTTAATTCAAGGAATATTTGCCTGTTGATAGTAGTTTTGTAATGATGCCAGGTGTCCCATGCTTTGTCCCTTTGTTTTAGTAGACGCTGGGTACTTTTGGTGAGCCAGGGGGCAGAGTTAAACTTTGTACAAATTATTCTTAGAGGGAGACGTTGGTCAAGTATGTTCAGAAAGGTGGAGTTAAAATAGTCTACTGTCTTGTCGAGGGGAAGGCTTGATAGAGGTGACCAGTTAAGGTGGTTTAGTGCTGTTATTAGGTCATCTGCTCTGAAGTTCTTTTTGTTCTGTATATGTTTGAAGGAGCTACATTTTGTGGGTTTAATTTGTTGTCTTAACAAGAAAGTAGTGAGGTGGTCACTTAGGGTGTCAGGTAATGTACCTAAGTATTGTGTCTTGGATGGGCAGTTAGTGAGGACCCAATCTAAAATAGATTATTTTTGGTAGCTCTGTCTATTCTGGTTGGGTTTGGATAAGTTGAGTGAAGCTGAATAGGTTTAAGTGAGAAGTGGGGAGGGGTGTTTATTGATGTCCAGTCAATGTTTAAGTCACCTAAAATGAGTGTTTCATGGGGAAGGGATTCAGATGCCCATTGGATCATGGATTCTAGTGTACTAATATTGTCCCCGGGAGGGATATATGAACCTAGTATGTGCAGCTGTTTTTGAGGGTTAATTTGTACCTTTATGAATAGGGTTTTAGCGTTATTGCACATAGGGATGTTTATGTTAATGTGATCAACTCTAAGGTTATTTATGAAAAGCAAGGCAACACCACCTCCTCTTTTGGATGTGTGGTCTTTTTAAGTGGGTTGTAGCCTGGGGGCAGTAATTCATTGTCCTTGTTATGTGGCTTAAGCCAAGTTTCAGTAAGGAGTACAATGTGTGGGGCATAAAAGGATAGAGCTGCATGCAGTTCATCAAGTTTGTTAAGTATACTTCTTATGTTGATGTTGAGAATTAAGAGATTGGTGGGTTTTTAAGGGAATTTAGAATAAATGTAGCCTGATTTTATGTCACTACTGGGGTTGGGTGAAGGCCCAGGATTTGGATGGATATCTTCACTGAATATTAATTGAGAAGTAATGTTCCCTGCACTCTGGAGGTATTTGTTGATAAGTATGTTGTATTGTTTGGTGAAACAGCCTGTTGTAGGATAGAGGGGTATCTTAAATGGGGTCAGCTCTGTGTTAGAATGATTGTATATTATAGAGGAGATATGAAATGAAAATTTGCTAGCTATGACAGAATAGAGCTGGGTGGGTGATTTACTGTGCAGACTGTGATTGAGGTTATTTTGGCAGGAAGTGAGGTGGGTTGCTATAAAGAGAATTATAATAAGTAAGGCATGTAGGAAGTATAGGAAGTACATTTTGAGCATTAGAATGCTAAGTTGTAAAGAAGTGGAAGAAAGAGAATGTACATAGATTTTGTTTGTGAGGGGGGTGTGAGGGTGAGATTGGGTTTAGTAGTTGTGAGGGTAGTTGTGGGTGTGTATCTAGTACCTGAAGTTAATTGGATTAGTAGCTAAGCTGGTTATTGTAAGTGTAGTTTAGGTTTTTGCTGTGTGATTGGTTAACTGTAGGGGAGGGGCTATGAGTGGATATCTATAAGTGAAAGGAAAGTGAGAGTGGGTGGAAATGGGAGTAGTGTAGGGGAGCGGAGTGAGCCTGAGTGGGCAGAGCCAGGGAACCAGCTCAGCAATGAGTCTAGAAACAATCAGGAAAACCCTTGCAAGTCAGTAATTAGATAGTTTGTATTAGGTCAAACAATAAAGGAAATGCAGCTGTCCCACTAAAACATCTCCAGACATGATTCAGAGTTACAGTAATGTTGGGTCTGTCCTCTTCTTTTGAATTACAGAGTAAATGGAATGAAGATTCCAGTATGGAACAGCTAAACATGAGGGTCCAGGGAGTACTCCAGGAGTGTGTAGATGCATGTTAAATTACACTTGCAGGTTAAAATAACACCACAACAGATGTTAATCTATTAGACTTGAAACTGCATATGCAATAGCCTCAGCTATTATTTTAAGATATTTGCTGGGAAGATTGTTAGGGGCATTTTTAGTAGGGCTTAATTTTTTGAGGTATTTTTTGATGGTGTCCCTCCTATGTCTGTTGTTTTTTTTTTTTTATTCTTCTTGCTGGGTGCTGTTGTTTCCTCTCACAACCCATAGAGCAGTCTTGAAATAGGTGAACTGGAGTTCCTTCAAATTGCCAATAAGTGTGGGCACTGTGTGAGTGAGAGTGAGTGAAAGGGACATTTCTGTGATTGGTCGGTGTCTTTTCAATACTAGTAACTCTACCTTGTGCCAAGAGAGTGATAACACAGGCTCCATCTTCCCCTGCAAACCTGAATCTGGTTACATGGATAAACAGAGAACAAATGAGTGCATAAAAGAATACAGCACCAGCAAAACTTGGCAAACACTTATTTATGACACTAATATAGAAACACACTGAAAAGGTAAGAGATGTGTGACAAGGAAATAACTATGTATGAAAGCAGAAAGTATTGGTTAAAAGGCACCAGAAAGATCACAAGAAAAAATGAAATCCACAAACACAATATGTGAAGCCTATTTGTGAATTATAAAAACTAAAGTTGATGGTTCAGTAAAAAAATGGTTTTGCATAATGGATGAACTTAAGAGAAATTTCTAAAAAAAAATGTTATTTCAAGGAAATGCCCAGCATGTTAATTCTATTCTCATCTAGATGTCACATTTGTTTTTCAGAAGAATCATGAAATAACCTAGGTAATGACATTTATGGGTTGATTTACAGTTAAGTAATATGTCATGCTGAGGTGCGATTAAACCTTTATCATCCTCAGAACATGATTTGTTGATATTGTACAAGGGTGTAATCTAAACTAAAAGAAATACCTTACTTCCTTTAGATAATACTATGATATGCTGGAACCTTATTTGGTTTATGTTCTGCTCATCTGATTAGGGACCCTTTTGAACACCTTTATTAAATTCTCATTTAAGACACAGCCTCGCATACATTAATACAAAATAATGTTTTTAATTTTCATGCATTATCACAGCAAGAGGTTCTCCGGTTCAATTCTTGGCTGGACGCCTTCTGTGCAGCGTCTGCATGTCCTCCCCGCGGTTGAATGAATTTAAAGACATGCAGGTAGGTGCATGCGTGTGTGGGTGTGCCTTCCTTGAAGGCTGGATGCCGGGCTGGCAACTGGACACCATAAAAATTCACTGCCAATCATTAGCGGACTGGAGTTCTTCTGTGGCGACCCCTAACCAGGAAAAGCTGAAAGACAGTTTTAATACATTACATATGTTTTCTTTCTTTTTAACAATTATCATCCATGCCAACATTAGATAAATTGCTGAACCCCTGCCTTCCCATAAGCCTCACTCCTTCTACTGAATATTATTCTTCAGGCATTGTTCCCACAAATTGCATTTATTTCTTTGCAATTTGCTTCTTACATTTTCTAAAGCTGCCACACTCAATTATTTTATTTCTTATACAATAATTCAGTACTTCAATTACATTTGGGTTAGATTTTGATTTCTATTTTCTAGTAATTATTTTTTGGCAGCCAACAGCATTAAACTTAGTAAGGGTTTACTATGTCTAGGCAATACAGAGCCTGTGTCCCAGCTCAAAATAATAATTTCCTTAGTTACAGCAAGTATCTCCCCAATGTTTCTGACACAGTACTCTGTATGGAATTTTTAAAATCAGCCAACTCATTGCACCTCCCAAAAAGAGGTTCTCAGTTACTCTCTTTCCCATTACATCTCTAGCATTCACCATCTACCTGAGGAAAATCGTCTGAAGTCTGCTTGGGGGTCTGTGACTGGAGTGCTTAGATGCACATTAGAATGTTAATTCACATGCTAATTCAACACAAAAAAATAAATAAGGGCAAAGATCAGCTATGCTAAACCGTCATCCCACTCCCTGTCTACTGCTTTGTAATCTATGATCAAGAGGAAGAGAACTACAGCCACAGTTCAGGTCAGTAAAAAGCAGTACGTTTTCTACATCCCTATCAACAAAATTACCTAAACTAACTTGGCAACTAAACGAAACTTAATTGTGTTTTTTACAACTGTGGGATTAGCATTTTTAATAAGGAGGAAGTGCCAGCCAAAGTCCCTACATACGAGGTATAGAAGGGTTGTCCCTGCAAAAAAAATATTGTTTTAATGATGTTTTGTAGTTTTTATTTATTTATTTATTTGGCATAGGAATTGTTTTTGTTTGTTTGGGAGTTCATGGTTTATCAATCAATCTTGTAACATATGAATCCCAAATTCACCCATACCTTACTAGTGCAGAGTGCTGAGGTCTATCTGTCTAAGTGGGTGCACAGAATGTGCATGATTGGTGGTTTTCTTAAAGAGATGTTACATGTAATTGGAAATAAGTAAAACTGCCACAACAGTCATTTCTGCCTCTGTTTAGTACAGACAGCTCAACAGTGATGGAAGAGATTCAGTTGTGCCTCAGACTTTCAGCAGCTCGTGCAGGATACACAGCAGCCTGTATTCAATGTGGAGTCTCTCACCTCCTTCCTTTATTTCAGGTAGGAGTGGGTCGGTAATCCAGTTTTGTAGTATATTGGTAGCAGTGGCACCCATCCAGTCAGTGATAGTGGGACCGAAGATTCCAGCTTGTCACTTCCCGACATGCAGTTATTCTAAAAATCACTGCAGCTAGTACATTACAATGCAACTCCATGGCAACACACTCTTGGCTATTTGACTCACTTTTCTCTGGAATACCAAGATATGAGTCTTTCCTTGTGCTATACGACTAGGCCTCAGGCTGCACAATGACTGGCTAAAAAGAACATTTTAAATGAAGAATTATGTTTGGGACATTATTTAGCACATCTTCAAATCTAAAATACTGAAAACAATTGTTTTGCTGGTTCTTCTTTTTAGACCTAAAAATATAAGTGTCAGGATATATTTTTCTAGTAGAATTATTTCAGACATTACAACTGACAAGTAGATTTCTGTTATTCAGACCAGAAAAAGTGTTTATGCTGTGAGCTAAATAAGGCTTATAATGCTGATTAGTTCAGAAAAAAAGGAACGTTGAGTGAAGCAATTAGAAACATAAATATGCCTCTGTAGTTCGGCCTTGTTTTTTTTGTTGTTGTTGAAGAGGCGGAAGGCATGCCCGAAGGCAGGTAAAGGCTAGGACTGTGATAGTGAGGGTCGGAACTTTGAATGTTGGCAGTATGACTGGTATAGGGAGGGAGCTAGCTGATATGATGGACCGAAGGACGGTTGGTATATTGTGTGTGCAAGAGACCAGATGGAAGGGGAGCAAGGTTAGGTGTATCGGAGGCGGTTTCAAATTGTTTTATCATAGTGTGGATGGGAGGAGAAATGGCGTAGGCATTATCCTGCAGGAACAGTATGCTAAGAGTGTTTTGGGGATGAAAAGAGTGTCGGATAGAGTGATGTTTATGAAGCTGGAAATTGATGGTGTAATGATAAACTGTTGTCCAAGTGTAAAATGGAACAAATTTCAAATTGGAAAAACTCCCTCCTTAGCCTCAATAAGCAAATTAGATCCCTAGTGAAAACCTCCAAGGCCAATTATGAATCAAAACTAGCCTCCAAAACAAAAGGAAACCATAAAGTCTTCTTCAGTTACATCAGGAACCTCCATGGCAAAGCTCAGGTTTGTTCCAAAGTAGTACTTAACAGTATCACTTACACTGATCCTGTTGAGTTAGACAACCTGCTAGCAGATAGGTTCAACACAAACTTCACCCCCGTCCCCCCACAAAGGCCTTTTTGACATCCCCGATACTTGTCCCGCACCTTACATCTCCATAGATCAAGTGTTAAAGGCCCTATCCAAGGCAAAGAGCATAGCTTCCATGGGACCTGACAGTATCTCAGGATGTATTCTGCACCATCTCCAGAAAGAACTGGCTTCGCCATTGAGTACCCTATTCAACCACAGCCTAAGTACAGGCTTCATTCCAGTGGAGTGGAGAATTGCCATTGTCATCCCCTTGCACAAAGGCAGTGCCACTACTGACCCTGGAAACTATCACCCCATTAGCTTGACATGTCTGATCTGTAAAGCCAAGGAGCATATTATTATGGATCATAGAATCATAGGAGATTACTAGGCTATTGGCCTTGAGGCCCTTATAAGCTTAGCCAAGGGTTTAGCCCATGTTTAGAAAAATCAGCACCCTATCCCCCTGTCCAGCAGGGACACAGGTGGAATCTCAGGGGTATATTTTCTGTTTCCCATCAAGTTATCTAGGTTGCACTTAAAAAGGGGTAAAGAGATACTCTTCTTGATGTGGCGAGGGAGTCTATTCCATAGTTGGGGGAGTCTCTGGGACACAAATCTGCCCTGCCAACATCTTGTTGATGTCACAGACCAGGTTGAGGCAGAGCATGCGGGTTACTCAAGTAGAGCTTGACTTTTGGATATGTAGCAGTCCCATCAAGGTGGGGTCCATGATCGCCTTGTATGCCAGACAGAGGTCATCTCTGAGGAGTCTGTATGAAACTGAGTAGAGGGATAGGGCTTTTAGCCTATCTGTGTATGGTAGATGTTTGAGGCCCTGGACTCTCCTGGTGAGGCACCTCTGTAGTCTCTCCAGCTGCTGCATGTGCTTTGCGAGGTATATGCCGAAATGGGCGTTGTACTCAATAATGGGCCTTATAAGGGAAGAATACAAGGATGTTATGACCTCCTTGTCTCTGGATGAGATACCCTTACTTATGAGGTGGGCCATGTAGAAGGCTTTCCGTACAACGGAAGCAACATGGTGGTCAAAAGTCAGGTTGCTATCAGCCTGGGTGCCCAAATCCCTCACAACTGATTGCATGCTTAGGACATTGTTATTAATGTGATAATTTGTGGGGATGTCACTCTCTCCAAAGGGGATGATGATGCATTTTTTTGGTATTCAGCTTGAGCCCATGTTTCTGGCACCAGTCATTTGTCATTTGTCTGAGTGAGACCCTCTTGGAGGATGTTCGCATCACTAGGGGAACTGATGACAGCACCCAGTTTGCAGTAATCTGCAAACCTGGTCAGCCATAGCCCACTGGTTTTGGCCTGCACCTCAGAAAAGTATATCCCAAATAACATGGGCCCCAAGACCAAACTCTGGGGTACACCACTTGTTACGGCTCTACTGCTTGAGGTGGCTTCCCCTATTTTGACTATGTGAGTTCTATCAGTGAGCCAGTTTTCTACCCATCTGGTAACATATGGATTGATCATATATATCATATTGCTCAATAGATTGTTGGTGGCCTTCCAAAGTGCTCTTTTGTCTATTTTTAAGAGATTATAGTATTGAGCATTTAACAGTTGTTTGGTGTTTTAACATATGGATTGATGCCTAGTTGAGAGAGTTTATCTATTATGCCCAAGTGGGGAATAGTATCAAAGGCTTTGGCCAGGTCAAGGAAGGCACTGTGCACAGTCTTCCCCTCGTCCATGACTTTAGTGACTGTCTCAAAGTTGTCCAAATTTAGCAGATATGACATCCCCTTGATGAAGCCAAACTGTGTGGGATCAAGTGTTTCGTGGTTGCAATGTCCTTGTTAATGAGGCCTGTAGTAATCCATTCCATGGCCTTGAATATCAGGCTAGTTGGGCTGATGGGTCTAGATTGGTGGAGGCTCCATCTTTGTGTAAAGGGATGACAGTGTCTGTCCTCCACTCAGCTGGGACAAAGCCAGTAGTCAGGCTTTAGTTGAATAGGGTGCCTAATGGTGCTGCAGGTTCCTGCCTGAGTTCACATAGGATGCAGCCTGGGATGTTATCCGGTCCCATGGAGGCTGTATTTTTTTGCCTTTGAGAGAGCAGTGATGACCTGTTCCCTAGATATAAGGGGAAGGGGGCAGATACTGGGGATGTCCTGATTTACTGCGGGAGGGACAGAGGGGTAAAGTTTTCACTGAATCTGTCAGCCAGCAAGTTTGCTAAATCTACGGCATTTGTATATGTGGTGTCCTTGACCACCAGTTCTGAACAGATCTGGGTGCTTCCTTTGAGGTTGCAAACCCAAGAATGTATAAGGGAAGCTAAACAACAGTTGCAAAGGATAAACTGTTTTCCCTCTTTTTCTTCCCTATGTCATCCAGACAGCCGTCCTCAGTGCTCCACATGAACTGCTGTGTCTACCGGCCACTCCAATCTTCCCTTGGTCTAACACAGATATTTTTCCTCGGGCCACTGAGGAGCCTAAGGGAGTCCTAAGGGGTCATGTTCTTTATCCTTTGGCCTTTTTTTTTAATGAATTCCGGTTACGTCCTCCTCCCATATGCAGTGTCTTTGGTATGTCCAATGGATACGTGTCTGTGTGTGTGTGTGTGTGTGTGTGTGTGTGTGTGTGTATACTCACATGTGCTTACATGATCTTCATGGTACAAGTCTGTATGTCTGTTACATGCATCTGAGGAAAGTGTGTATGTGTGTGTCTCTCTCTGCTGTATTGCAGGTACCTGCATTACTTACTTGCACAGGGTGATAAAGCACTCAGCAGAGTACCTGACAAAACTGTTCAGCTGAAAGAATTTCATAGTATTGCAAATCACATTTTTAATGTGATCCATGGCCATGCATTTTTTGAATGACTATGAATCACATTAAATCAGGGAAATGCAAGTCACCATATGTGAGCAAGGCAAGTTACGCTTCAATGAGATTCAACCAAGACTTCCAGTTAGAATTTCATTGACATCAGAAATGGTCATTAGACAAGGGACAAATTGTACAAATAATCACATTTAAAATTAAATAAATTGACTTGTGCATATAGAGAGTGAAATTACTATGTCACAGTTAAAACAGCTAAAGAGATTAAAGCATGGAAGGATGCCTGTGCTGGCACAAGTGCAAGGACTTATTTATCATGTTAGGTTGTTTACCAGGAAGTAATCATATTAAGATATATCCTGCAGTATTAATGGCAGTTCATGCTCCAATAAAAGTTTCAGTAGCACTGAGAAGGAAATGAACCACAAGGGGCATATGGGTAAGATTAAGAAACAGATTGTATCTACTGGATGTATGACAGGATGGTTACTGTTGTGAAACCAGAAAACATTTGCATTTGATGAGATCCATCAGATCTTAAAGTTATAAAAGGAGACCATGGTCCACTTTTTGCACATGAAGAAATTATGTCTACCATGCCAGATGTGTTTTTTTTTTTTTTTTTTGTACTTGAGTGCAAATCAGAGAGTTCATCAAATTCAGCTTGATAAGGCTCTGCACCCTTAATTTGCTTATAGAAAACCACAGATGTTTGGAATTTCTTTTGTCATAACTCGTAATACTTTCTTGCCATGCAGTATCCAGTATATACTCGGTTTCCCAGTCAAGAAGGACTAAATTAGCAAAAATCGGGGCGCATGTCACCCCCATTGCCACTCCCTTACACTGCCTGTAAAGTTCTCCCTCAAAAAATATGTAATTGTATTTTAACACAATATCCATAAATTCCAATATTAATGATACAGTATCCCATGGTAAGCCAGCATGCTTCCCAATACTACTTGCAAACCTTCTCATTCCATCCTCTTTTGGAATGCAAGAAAAAAGGTCTACCACATCTATTGTGACAAGTATTGTGTTTTCATTACACAAATCCGGGGTGAGTCTACCTAAATAATCCCAGGAATCAATGACTATGTGATACTTTTATGTATATAGGCTTTAACCATGTGTCTATAACTGTCCCAAATGAGAAAGTCTTAGATTTATTTCCAGATATAATTAGTCGGAAAGGAGGGTCCATTATATCTTTGTGTACCTTAAGTATTCCCACAGTGGTACCTATAATAGGATATTCAACTTTTAAATAGTTGTACATATCCATGTCTACCCTTCCGTCCAATAGAAATTCTTCCAGATATGTCTATCTTGTGATGCCCTATATTAACCTCATTAATTGATGATATCTCATAGTTCCCTGAATTCAATAATATTGTGTTCAGTTTGTTAACATACTCAGATGTTTCATATAAAACTACACCTCCCCCTTTATCTGGTTTCATAACCCAAATTCCTTTGTTCCTTTGAATTTCTTTCAGTACTTGGAATTCACTTTTGTTTAAATTGTAATTTATCTCATGGATTTTACATTTATTACCAAAGTCATAAATCTTATCAATTACGACTTTTTCAAAAGTTACCAGGGTGTTGTTCATGGGGGGGTGAATGTACTTTTCCTCTTAAACAATTTCTCTTGTATTCCCACCTCTTTGTCACAAAAGTGTATGGCTACATTCAATTTCCTCATATATTTTTTTAATTCTATTATATAATCTGTAGTATTGATACAACTATTAGGAACATATTTCATTCCTTTGGACAACAATGAGAAATGTTCTCTCTTTAATTCCATCTGAGTGTAATTGAATATACTGAAATCCCCTAAACTGTAATGTACTTCATTGTGCTTAACAATGTTCACTTTCTTGTCCAATTCTTTCTCCCCTTGTTTTCCCAATTGTCTTGACCATTGTGTTGTCTCCAATTTTTGTGGAACCCTGGTCCTTGATTCATCCTTTCTTGCCATACACCCCTTTTCTCTAAAAAAAATCCTATTGTTGTTAATCCTTCCATTCTTCCTTTTATTGTCATGTTATCTTCCTTATTTTCTTCGATACCTTCCCCTACAACATTCTGGTCCACTATCGTAATATTATTTTCCCATCTATAAGCCTGGTTATTTTCATATTGTTCTAAATCCCTCTTTATTTTTCTACATTTTCTATCAAACTGCTTCTTAGTGTTGTTTTCAACCCATGTATACTGTGTATTATAAAACATTTCATATTCATCATATAATAAATCATGGGTAATGATTTCATCCAACTGCTCTAATTCTGTCATGAGAGTACATACTTTTTTGTCATTACACCCTGTGTTATACTGGCCAGGAATGTCACTGCAAAATGATGTTGTTTATTTTATTTATTCTTTGTTGAAGGGTTGGGTGCTGGTCCAACTGGACTTTTTTTCAAGCTGAGGCCGAAAGACTACAATTTGAGATAAAGCAAAAGTGCATACAACACCACATTAAGTATAAGACTAAATAATCAAAGATGAAAATGTTCAAATCTCTTAGAAAAAACAATGTTGTACCTTTATGTGCTTAGAAAAAATTAGGATAGTACGTGCATGCAAGCAAATATAATACAATGTTAGAGTAAATGCAATAGATAGCATGTATAATACAACCTTAGGGCAACTAATGAATTAAGCAAGAAATTTAGAACTACGCTGTGTGTGATGCTTATTGCAGTAATTAAAGAATAAATAGATAAAAAAGATTTTTAGATTCAGGAACTCATCCTGCCACAAACCCCTTTCCCCAATTTTTGCAGATGGGGTAGGGTTGTCACGTGACGAAGAGTACCACACATCTATATCCAATGCTCCTACTGCCGGCAAGCTCTGCCACAGTTGCTTTTCAATACCACATGCACCATACCTCTCAACCTATTAGCACAAGAAATCTGGGCAAAGGCAAACATAATTGAGGGATAAAGGCCTACAAATGGGGCAGAGTTTAAATGTTGTGCTTATAAACTTAGAAAATTGCCAGAATAATAGGTTATGCATACATGTATTTTTATGAAGGCTATGAAGTCTGAAAATCGTCTGTCATTATTTAGTTAGGTCAATCCTAAAAGATTTTCCAGAAAATCAAATTTCTATGAGGAATACACTAAAAATATGAAGCATTAATCTGGACAGTTGACAGGTATGACATGCATGCACACTCACACACCTATGCCCAGTTTAAATCACCTACTGAATTTTTGGAATGTGGGAGAAAATCAGGATATCCAGAGAAAATCCACCACACCACAGTTGGAATAGAACCATACCGCTCAACCGTACACATTTTCATAGAATGTCCAGATTTATGCCTCCCACTAAAGATGTGTTGCTCATAACATTTGTGGCTTTCTGGCAAATCATTTGGATGCTCTGAGGACTGAAGCCACGACTCCGCGAGCCACTAAATAATTACATACATTTAGGGTTGCCACCTTTTCAAATGGCCAAAGTGGGACATTTTTGGTACAAACATCAGAATTTACAGGCCGACACATACCCACTGTCAGTACAATGGATAGAACTTAAATATTTTGCCTAAATAAAAGCTTATTATTGTAGCATTTTAGTTTCTTATTCTGTTTCTTATAACATTTAGGTATTCTAGATACAGAATAACTGTTTTATGCAACTATTACATAAAATATAGGAAATCATTTTGTCCTAAAATCTCAGGATATTTGCCATTTTTTAAATTTTTTGTCAGGACACAACTGCCCAAAGAGGGACAGGTGGTAACCCTACATACATTTCAGTTTCAGACTTCATATCCCTCCGAAAAAATGCACGGTAACACAAATCCTGTTATTCTAACAATTTACTAAGTTTATAAGAACAGTATTTAAGACCTGATCCGATGTTTGTGCTTTTGTTCCCCCCTCCCCATTATGTCAGGCTTTGTCCAGATTTCTGGTACTAACAGGCTGACAGGCATGATTAAGACTGCAGTAGCCTGTGCTCATAAAATAGCATGCTAAATAATAATCTTGTCAAGACACGTTTCAAATATTTTTATTACAAATACAATTATTTATTGTGTGCTTCCTTTCTAACACTCATACTTACTACTTTACATATAAAAAAAACCGCGGAGCGACAACCAGTTGCACAGAAAAAAAGGCTCTAGCTTCACTAATACTTATGCTAAAGTACGTGCTTCTTTACCCGTGCAATATCGCTTCTTCTATACAGCCAATCAACATTTACGTTTTTAGAAAAGTGGCAGCGTGTTCCAGGAATTTACTACCGTCACGACGTTTACGGACTTTCGGAGGACCTTGGTAGTTGCTGCTGCTGCTGTAAATTTTGTATGTGGTTGAAGGATATCTAGAGAAAATGCAAAGCTTGGGAAGAGTTTACAGCACGCTAGCTAAGGTAAATTTTAAAGACATACTTTGTTGGTATTGTAGTGCATAAAAAAAAACAGTTTGTGAGGTGTTGCATGAAAGTCTACATTTCTCAGTTTGATTTGATATTTGGCCTTTTTGAATTTCTTCAAGTACCCGTGTCCAATGTGTATAGATAAAGGTTGAACTCGGAAGTAATTTGAAAATTAAGTAGGCGGTGGCTTTTGACAGAGTGCATGACCCTTTGTGTCTTCCATCCAACATTTAAAATTGTAATGCTTATGATGAGGGTTTGGAAGCATCATGTGGAGTAATTTACTGTTCAGTGTTAGGTTCATGTTCGATTCTGTTGCTCAGCAACACGGTTTTTATCAGGGTAGTTCCAGTTTGGAAAAGTTGGAATGGTTTAGTGCTGAAGGACGTGCATTTGACCTCCAGCGCAGTAGTGCTACATTGTTGTGGTTATTATAAGTTCCTATACAGAAGTAGCTAACCTATTCATTGCATATGGTCAAACTGATCCATTAACTTATCAATCACTATCAGGAGAAATGCAAGCATATCGGTGCTATAACTGAAACAATACATAAAGGCGTTCAAGTAGAGTTGTTAATGTGTATCAGAAAACATCTTTGTACAGTTCTTGCACTTAATATCCCAGAAGCAGTTACACAAAAAAGCAGGTGTTGTCATTTAAGCTGTTTGGTGTGTAATATAAATATTTTCAAAGAGATGGTGGGAGCTAGTGGAGTTTGAATGTGTATTGGTAGAATCTGTCACTTAGTATGGAAGTGACCTTGTTCTTGCAGTCTGCTTAGAATCGGAAACTTGGCATCTTGCAGAGAAAGAGCAGTGTTCTGCTTGTCTGTGACCGTGAAAGAATATAGGCAAGAGGGTAACATGGATGAGGTTTTGAAATTGTGTGTCAGGGAGCAGGTGATGAAATGAAGTCTACTCTTGATCACAGATATGCTCCCTTAAGTACTGAAATCGTGTGGTTTAGTTAGTTGTGCCTGTCACTTTTGACAGAAGTCCAACTTAGTAGGTTAACCACTCTCATTGCCCCACCACCAGAAATCCCATGTAGGTGTGGTTTTCTTGATCGATGATTTGTCCGAAATTAGTAAGACCCTTAATTGTCTAGTCTTAATGTGGTGAAAAGTAGTGGAATGGGAGAGGGGGGGGTCAAATATCTTTCCAGAATCAAACTGGCATAAGATTGTCTGCCTAATTATTATATGTGTTCTGTATCTGAAAAAAGTGCATTGTATTTAAGCAGGAAGTTTTTTTGTGCATCATCGCACTGTTTTACTGCATTTTGTTAACTCACACACACTCCATGAAAGTGTGGGGACAGGTTATTTATGCATCACCAATGGCTAGGCATTTGAGTTTTAAAATCGTTTTTGCAGTGAAGGTTTCTGGACCATACGACTACCATCTTTTCCTTGCTGCTTGCACGTCTAATTTGGCCAATCACAGGCTCAGCCTCGGTTACCTGTATAGTAGTATCATGTTAAAAAAAAGAGCATACATTTACAATAATTTTAAAAAGAAGTAGGGCCAGAAGTAAACCGTGCATAATGCAATTGTTTAGGTGAGGTAAATGTGGTCCAGTCAAAAGTAACAGACAACATATATACAGGTATGGAGGGAATTGCTGCAAATGAAGACAGTAGAAATTCTAGAATACTAAGAGCTGCAATGGAAGAGCTAGTAACAGGAGAAGTGCATATTGGATAAATTAATAGGAATAGATGGGGAAGATTGGAGAGAGTAGGAGACTAAGAAGTCTTCTTTTTTTTTCCTGGGATGAATGCAGTAGTGCAACCATGGAAGTTTGGTGGCATGGCCTGTGTTGTAGCAAGTGCAGTTACATTGTTCAGGTAAATGTTGTTTGAATTGAAGTTTGAACTGTTGGCAGTTGCTGATTTAGTAAGATTAGGTGGTAGTGGTTGTCACAGTTTAGGGTCAAGAACAGAGAAGCTGTGTGCTGTGAAATGAAGTTTAATCCATAGAGTTACTCGAGTAGGGCTAATTGTAAGTAAATAGTGTGGGAAGAAATAGCCAGGGAATTGTTATGGCTAGGCTTGTATAGGCCCTAGGGCTGATAGCCTAGTACCGACCTATGAACCTACCAACCTATGTTGGATTAGCTTCTTAGGTGGTAGTTTGGGTTGGATGCAGATAATTCATAGTGGGGGGGGGGGGCTGGCAAAGGAGTATGAAGAGAAACGAACCAAGAAAGAGGTTGGC